>NW_023270265.1:27287140-27509813 GCF_011800145.1 Mirounga leonina | reverse complement strand
CCCCCCCCCCCCCCCCCCCCGCCTTCCTTCTGGCGGGTTGGGGGCTCTTGTTCTAGTAGTCCAGTGAAGAGCCTGGGGAAGGTCAGACAAGTAGGCTCAGTCACTCAATAGCCATTCCTGGGAGAGCTGGAGGCAGCCCAGCTCAGTGATAGCCCTTGGCTTCAGAAAAGGAGCTAATCCAGGGGAAGGGGGCCTCATAACAAAAGCATTTCTTACCACTCTGTATCCTCACCTGGATCCCCCACACCATTCAGTGACTCCCCAAATCTTCTGGAAAACAGAAGGAATCTAGGACAGGGCAGGTCACAAGAGAGAAGGGCAGGAAAGTTGAAAGGGAAAAAGGAACAAAAGAATGAAGTCTTGAAAAACACCTGGTTCACTCTTTTCCTTTTCTTCCTGGTGGGCCAATGGGGGTCATTAGATCAGGGAAGAAGGTACCATCAGAGTGAATGTAGCCCAGAGACGGGTCTTGCAGTGGCTGAGAGTTGGAGTCTTTCTGAGAGAAGAGAAAACTGTAGTCCACTGGCCTGAGATGAGCCTGTTAGAGGCTGGGCTGATCGTTGCTCTGCATCCCTAACCCCCTCCTAGCAGGGTGGGCACTGGCGGGGAGCCACAGAGACCCGTACATGGGAGGAGAACAATAGAGAAGATAGGGGTTGACATGGAGACTGACCTGAACAGGACACACAGACTTACCCTGGCTGGTGCTGATGGTGGGAGAAGGAGTGCCTAAGAGTTGGGGTGGGGGGGCACGGTTTCCTCACAGTGGGTCTTTTCTGGCCCTGCTCCCTCCTCCACCGCCAGGACCCATGGCTTCAGGTTTAGGGGGTAGTGTTGCTGGAGAACCAGTCTCCCTCCCCGCACTTCCCAGCTCACCCTTTCACCGGGTTCCTCCCCCGAGCTGCAAAGAGGAGGGGGCGGGGGGTAGGGGGAGCCAATCCCGGCAGCGCCAAAGGGGGGAGGCGGCGGTGACAGCCGCGGGGAGGGGGCGGGAGGAGAGAGGCGGCTTGGCTCTGGCTCCGTGCTTAGCTCCGCTCTGCCTCCGGCTCTGCGCTCACCTACTGCCCAAGCCTCCGGCTTCTGCCCCAGGACCCCCGGCGGGACCCCAGTCCATCCCAGACTCAGCCCCAGCTCAGACAGCGTGCAACGCCGCCAGGGGGCGCCGTGTGAGCGCCCTATCTTGGCCACCCGGCGCCCCCTCCCACGGCCCAGGCGGGACGGGACGGGGGCGCCGGGGGCCATGCGGGGCCAAGGCCGAAAGGAGAGTTTGTCCGATTCCCGAGACCTGGACGGATCCTATGACCAGCTCACAGGTGAGTCAGGGGCTCAAGGGTCGCGGGAGGGAGTGTAGATTCCATCCCCGCAGACCCTTAAGCCTATCTGACCCTGGCCAGGCCCTTACTCACACTCTACCCTATTCCCAGGCCCCCTCCAGGCTGTTCCGGGCGGCAGGACACCGGGGTGCAAAGCCTTGGGTCCCGTGGGGGGTGGGGGAGACAGGCGCGCAGGTGGGGAGAGGCAGCAGGTGTGGGCGTGTGTGACACAAAGCTAGGAGAGTGTCTGGAGTGGGAGGTGTTACGTGCGTGAGCGCCTGTCATTCTTTGTGTGTGTCTGTGTGTATATGTGTGTGCGCCTCCCTCAGCCGGTTGCCATGTGCCCTAGGCTTGGTGATAGGGTGAGTGTGATTTTGTTGGCTGTGCAACTGTATGATCTTGTCAGATGTTTGAGGTTGTGTAGGACTCTGTTGTACTAATGAAGTTGTTTTGACCATGTGTCTCTGTTGTATGTGCAACTCTGTGCTTTGAGTGTGTGATTCTGTATGCGGTGGCATGTGACAATCCGAATGTGTCAGGGCTTCACTTTATGGGGGTATGTGTCTTTGTAAGACTTTAATGACTGTGGCCCTCCTGGGGCAAGCATTTGTTAAAGCAGATTGTATTGTTTTGTGATTGTGAGACTATGCAGATTATATTGGCGGTTCATGCTGATTGTGTACTTTCATGTGGCAAGGTCTGCAGGGGGTTCTGTGAGTGTCTGTGACTCGTCTTACCCTTGCTTCCTCTCTGGTTTCCTGGTGTAGAAGGAGGCCTTTACCGCACACCACTGCTTCCCTATGTTTTCCACAAATAGCCCAGGTAGACTCAAGGAGGGACTCTAGTGTCTGCCCAGCCTGGCTCCCTGAACAGCACCAGCACCTGGCCCTTATGGGGAGGCTTTGGTTAGTGTTTGGGTCATTGCCCCCTGCCCCCAAGAAAGTACTGAGATATCATTCTTTCAACTGAAGCTCCTTTAACCCTCAACAACCCTCTCAGAACTTCATCCAATCTGAAGGAAAACATTCCCTCTTGCTTCCCCTCCAGACCCAGAGATAGAAGCTCTTGGCCTGGAAGGTGCCGTGTGACCTTCCCAAACTACTTTGCTGCCCAGGCGTGCTCTGTCTCCCACAGTATGGAGTACATCTGCGCCCTCACATATTCCTGGGTTTGGTAGGCAGACCTACGTGTTTGTGTGGGTGACTGTGTCACCTTGTATACATTTCCATGTGTGTTTTCTGTCTCATTGTGCAGCCTGCCCAGGAACTCCAACAATGAATGGGCGGAGGGAAACTCTCTCCTGTCTCTGAAACAAGTTGGGCAGGTGGGGGGAGCCCATGATCCTTGTCTGTCCTGAGGGGAGTGAGGTTAAGTCTCCAGGATGGGGAAGAGAACTAGGATCTAACTGAGATGCTTGAGAAAGGGTATCCCCTACTCATTGACCCTGGGAAAGTCCTAGTTCCTATGCCGAGACTCCCAGAAGGGAGAGCCCTTTGGCTCAAGCAGGCCCCAGATGTGACCTAGATGTGGTTCAAACTGTGATGGAATCCAAAGGTCCAGCTCTGCCTTGACCTGTGTTCTCACCAACCCAGGATCCTTGGGAGTTTAAGGCCCCAAGGCACTCATGAGCACCACATTAGTCAGTGTTTGCTTCCTGCTTTAATTGATTCTCCCCTTTAGTGGAACCATCCCCTCCCCACTTGGCTATTTGAAAGAGAGACTGGGTGAAGGTGGGGAAGTACTTGTGTTGCAAGGTGCAGGAATGAGCTTTCTATTACTTTTGCTCTCTGGGTCTCACTTTTCTCATCTCTAAAATGGAGAATACTACGTCTTGCCTGTCTGCCTCCCAAGGGAAATAGGTCAAATGTTGACAAGTGTCAGGAATGGTGTTCATCATCAGCATCCCCACTGTAGATAGCTCCACACACGACTTGGAAAGTAGAAATAGCACTACCAGGAGCTCTCCTTTCGAAGGAGGGCTTATCTTACAGCAGGAGACAATTGTGGTTGGGACTCCCCCTGATAAGGCGATAAGGTGCTGGGTGCCTGGAGACCTCGGAGTTGAAGCCCGAAGGGGAGTCGTTGTCCGAGGTGCTGAAGAGCCTTCTGGACGGATGTACTGCCATGCCTTCCTAGTTCCCAAAGTTCCTTCCCTGTGCAGGCGGGATTCCTGGGATGGACATGGGGGTGGTCTTTGGCTTCCGTCATTCTGGTCCATTAGATTGACAGGGAGGGAGTCCTTAAGTCATCAAGGCATCCTGGGTATACATCCGATCATTTTCCTCCCCCACTCCTCCAGACTCAAAGCTGGGGGAGATTTTTTTTTTTTATGGTGGGGG
Source organism: Mirounga leonina (assembly GCF_011800145.1). NCBI lineage: Eukaryota > Metazoa > Chordata > Mammalia > Carnivora > Phocidae > Mirounga > Mirounga leonina. The sequence goes on along the minus strand of NW_023270265.1, from coordinate 27,506,161 downwards.
GTGGGGAGAATCTGAGCCCCACCCCGCCCAGATCTACCCCCTCTGGTCTTCCAAGCCTGGTAGGGCTACTTGGAAGTATGGCGTGGTGGGAAAAAGCAGCAATCAGTGGCAGTCCTGTCCAAGCCGGAAGCTGGGGGAAGATGAGGAGAGAGTTGGGATCTGGCTGGCCAAGGCCTGAACTCGGGTCCCTCTGCTCGTAAATATCGTTTCCCCAGTCTAGGGCGCCCCCATGTGGTCTTAGAGCAGCCATGCTTACGGAGCTGATTCCAAATGGGGATGTCGCCTCCAAATCAAGGGGCAAAATTTGCATGGAGTTTGGAGGTGACTCTCGCCTAAATCATAAATGTAGGATTTTTAGCCAAAAATACAGGATCCCGGTCGGAGGAGTGGAACTATGTCTCTCCTGTAGGCTGTCCCGGCAGTTTGAAGCCGTCAGTGGGTCCTGAAAGGGTTTACTTTGGGTACAGCCTGATAGGAGTCCTGGAAAGGGTCGGGGCTGGGACTGAGGGGAGGAGAGCTTTTCCTTCATGCATTTGGCTGGCAGTCAGCATATGATGGGAGAATGTGAACCCACTGGAGCAAGACAGAGGGACACAAAACCGAAAGTTATGAGAGAAAGGGATTTGGAACAGCCTCTTTTGCCACCCCACTACAATGTGCAGCTCCTCCTCCTTCCTCTTGCTCTCTCCCATTGGTTTAGGAAGTATGGAAGTGTGGGACGTTGCCATGACGACTATGTCCTCTTACCCCCCATGGCTTCTCCATGCCAAATTGGGAGGAGGAGGTGTGCGACAGGCAGAGAAGGAAGGGCTGCAGCGGGGCAATAAAGAGTAAGGTTCATTATCCCCTCCGCCAGCTCCTTTTTCACAACCCGTAGGTGCCTCCCCTCCCCACTAGAAATCCAGAAAACATTCCCAAAGAAGGCTGTGAGAGAGTCCGTCCTCCCCTCCCCCACCCCGCCCAGTCTAGGAACTTTGAGGACGGGTGCTTCAGATGACGGGGCCAGGGTGCGTTTTCTCCCTTGCAGCCCAGAGGAGAGAGCGAGCGGAAGATTCTGGTCCTGCCCGTCCGGCCCTCCCGCGCCGCCCATGCAGGGCCCACTGGAGTGGGGGCGGAGACCCGACCTCCCCGGGCCTTGGGGGCGGAGCTTCGCCAGTGTGCTCTCAGCAGAACCATGAACCGATGCCCCCGCAGGTGCCGGAGCCCATTAGGGCAGGCAGCGAGATCCCTCTACCAGCTGGTGACTGGGTCGCTGTCGCCAGGTATGAGGAAGGGAGGAAGGGAGGAAGGGGCTGGACCCTTCAAAAAGTGAGTGAGGTGGGATAAGAACCTTACAGAGGTGGGGAGGGGAAGGGCCCCTCACAGAGATGGAGGGAGCAGGATCCCTCAAAGGAAAGGGTTTAAAGGGCAAGCTCCCTGACAGAGTGGAACTAGGGATAGGGTTTCTTATAGTGAAGGTGGAGGATAGGGGTCTTCAAAGAGGAGAGGATAGGGGGCATCATGGTCCCTCAAATGGTGGAGGAGGAGGCAGGGCTTCTCACTGAGGATAGAGGAGGGGGCCTTAAGCAGGTGGATGTAAGGGGCAAGGCCCCTTGCAGAGATAAGAGGAGGAAGCTTGCAGCAGAACAGGGAAAGGCACAACCCTTTACTAAATTGCTTAGTTTAATGGGATCTTAAGATGCCTGGGGTCAGTGTCCAGAAGGGAAAAGTCCTGAGGTGGGACAGGACCAACATAAACTCAGCTAGTGAGTTCATGAATGATGGGATGAATAGACTTGCGTGGCATAAGGATTGTATGTCACCATTTTGTCTATCTCTGGGAGTCTGTACGAACAGGGTTATACATCACTCAGGTTGTAATCACTGGGTCTGTGCATCCTCGGGGTTGCCTATCTTTGGGATTCTGTGACACTGAAACTGCATGTACCTGGGGTTCTATGCTTTAGAGTTGGGCTGAGGGTTCCTGAGTCACACTGAGTTGTGTAGTCTTCACAAGATTGTACCTTGGTGTGGGATGTGTCGAATTTATGACATGTGGATTGTGGATATCATATCATGGTACTTCTGAAATTTATGCACACCTCTGCCTGGGTTGACTCAGGGCAGCCTGGGCAAGGCCCACAGAACCTAGCATCACCTCTACACCCGGCCTGGAGAGACCAAAACCACCTAGCCCTGTGGCATTCTGGGATCTGTAGTTCTCTGGCTCTCTCCGTGGTAACCTCTTGAGCCTCTGGAGGCCTCTCCTTGCCATGTGTCCCCAGAAGGAGGGGAGTTGGGGCTGAGCTAGAGCCATGCTTGGCAGTCTCTTGGGGAGCATGCGTCCCTCAAGCCCTCTGCTTGGACCTGTCTCCAGTGACAGATGGCTGGAGCCCGGCAGGGCTAGCTCTCAATCATAACAGGAATGACTTCCAGGCCCCAAAATAGCCCCAAAGCCTAGGGAGTTCATTAATCACCTAATGCAGCTGGGGGCTGCCGTGTCTTCTGGCCTGGCTGGGGATGGAATGGGGCTGGGAAGCTGAGAGAAGAGCTCTGGGGTCTTCACTGGCTGGGGTCTTCACTGAGGGGTCAAGGACTGATGAAAGTGGTACAGCTACATAGGGTGGGTCCCCTCATAAGGCAGTATTATTCCAGGTTTGAACTGTGAGAGATAAACAACTAAATGTTAGGAGTATCTCTGCAGTGAGATTTGAGGGGCCGAAGGAGGGCCCACCTAATGCTCAAGATAGTGTTCCCTTGAGCCCTCACTCTGCCTGAAGTGCTTCCATTAAGACTTCATTCCCTTGGGTGAAGAGCTAAGTGACACAGGGATGCTTAAGGACAGATCTGGGCAAGTTTCTCTTTGGGCCCTAGGACTTGAAAGGTCTCTCAGTGGGGAGGAAGGAGAGTCTGGAAAACAACTCACTCTTTCACTTACAGACCTTCCCACCAGGGCCCTGGTTGATTAAGAACCCTGAGTCCCTGTGAGGCTGGGTCAAGATCTCTGAATGTTGAGGGTGAGGGTGAGAGACAGAAGAGGAGGGTCCAGGGACAGGGCAACAGCCTACAAGGCTGTCAATCTATCTGTGAATCAGCAGCAGAGAACCAGAAGATGTGACTGTGCTGCCTCTTTCATTCCAGATAGTCTGGCTTGGCGTTCAAGGCTCTATGGAATCTGAGCCATTTTGGTCTTATCACTTACGGCTCTCCCAACACAAACTAAGCTACAGTCATCCAAGGTTCCTTGACCCCACACACATTGGAAGGACAGGCTGGCAGATCTTTGGTCCTGGTTTAAGTCTTGATCCATCCTTCTCCATCTGTGCTATCTTGGGAAAATCACTTCCCTGAGCCTCAATTCTTTCGTCTGCAAAATTGGTATACTACTACTCACTCTGACCATGTCAGCTGTAAACACAGGAGTAATAGACCCTACCTCTCAGGTTTATTATGAGGACTAAGTGAGATGATATATGTAAAGTGTCCAGGACACAAAATGTGCTCAATAAATGTGGACCCCTTTGTTAAGGTAGACTGTTGACATTTAGCCATCTTTTAAGAACCAGCTCAAGAAATACCCTCTCCAAGTTTTCCCTGGCCTCCCAGTTAGAGAGCTTTTACAGTTAAATGAGCTTTTATAGCTCATTTCATGGCCTGCACAGAACAGTTCCTACCACATAGTAGGCACATAACAAATATTTTTTGAATGAATAGAGGCCTTATAGTTCTCTCAGTGGGCTGTCTCTCCCTACCCAATGGAAGCCAGAACCCTGTTTAGTTCACCTTTGTTCCACAGAGCCTGGCATTCAGTTTATATAAGTCCAATTTTTAAACATCTTTGCCCTTTAGGAGCTTGGAATCTAGTTGAGGAAACAGGACTGATCCAGAAAGATCTGGGTTCAAATATGCATCCTCTCATCTTAGCTAGGTGACCTCAAGCAAGTCTCTTTATCTCTATGGCCCTCGTTTACCTCATCAGTGAAATGGGCACAATACTATTCAGTCTACCTACCTCATAAGGTTGTCATGAGAAGCCATCAGGATAACAATGTTTGTGGAAATGCTTTGTTAATTAAGAGTTATAGAAATGTAAGGGGGAAGATGTTATGTTATTAATAATGTGCAAACACTTCACAGTTACTCTGTGCCAGGAGTTATTCTAACAGCTTTCCATGTATTAATTCATTTACTCCTCCCAGCAACCATATGAGGTGGCAAACAGGCACACAGAGGTTAAGAACTTGCCCAGTTAATGGCAACTGACAAAACCAGGATTTGAATCCAGGGAATCTGGCCCTCTGGCCCACACTATTCCCTACCATGCTATGCTGCCTCCTTTTACTATTCCCACTTAATAACATTACAGAATTCAGTGCTAAGTTTTGAAGGCCCAACATTGAGTTCACTAGAAATTCAGGTAGTTGGGAGCCTGCTGAGGACTGGAGGTCCTGTCAGGTAAGAACTAGAGAACAGAAGGAGAACAGAAAGGAAGGCATTCATAGCAGGAGCAAAGGCACAGAGATAGCACCGAGTTTGACGTGTTTGGGGGACAGTGAGGAGGCCAAAGTGGCTGGAAAGAAAGGAATCTGCTGATGAGGGTAGGGGGAATTAAATGCCAGGTATGGAATTTGGACAGTGATAGGGAGATATTTGCTGGTTTCATCTGTAAATCTGTAACCTCTAAGGAGTGAGAAGCCAAAAACAGTCCCTAGATTGACTTCTTCCTGGAGGAGGGTGGAGGGGCAAGCAGAGGACCAAGCCAGCCTGTGGCATACCCTTCTTCCCATGCTTTCCACACTTTCCACAGATGTGGGGTGGGGGATGAGGAAGGGGTAAAATAAGGTATGAGATGGACGCCTGACCCCCAGTGGTGGCCATGTAGAACTGCAGATCAGTGAACTTCAAATGAAGTCGTAGGGACAGTCCCATCTGGACTTTCACCCCACCGCTGGAGGTGAGACACACTCATCCCAGAGCTGGACAAGGGAGAGGGCTCCCTCTGGGGTCAGTCCCCCTAAACTGGGCCTCCTGAGTGGGCAAGCTGGCTAAGAAGGGAGCCAGTGTAGTGTGACGATTTAGAGCACAGGCTCAGCGTCAAACTGGGTTAAAACTGAGGCTCTGACTCTTACTGATCTTGGTGATTTTCTTAACTTCCTTTTGCCTTAGTCTTACCAGCTGTAATGTGGAGGTAACGGTACTTCCTTCATAGGTTTATTATGAAAATTAAATGTGATCATGTCTGGGGGCACCTGCAGGGCTCAGTTGGAAGAACATGTGACCCTTGGTCTCAGGGTTGTAGGTTCGAGCCCCACGTTGGGTGTAGGGATTAGTTAAAAAATAAAATCTTAGAGGCACCTGGGTGGCTCAGTCATTAAGCATCTGCCTTCGGCTCAGGTCATGATCCCAGGGTCCTGGGGTCGAGCCCCACGTCGGGCTCCCTGCTCGGCGGAGAGCCTGCTTCTCCCTCTCCCTCTGCCTGCTGCTCTGCCTACTTGTGCTCTCTCTCTGTCAAATAAATAAATAAAATCTTAAATAAATAAATAAATAAAATTTTAAAAAATAAAATCTTTAAAAAAATGTGATAGAAGGGCACGTGATGTAATGAGCATTGGGTGTTATATGCAACTGATGAATCACTAAATTCTACCCCTGAAACTAATAATACACTATATGTTAACTAAATTGAATTTAAATTAAAAATTTAAAAAAACCTGATCATGTCTGTAAGCACACAGCGTGTGTTACCTAACACACAGTGTGTGCTCAGTCAGTGTTTGCCAGCACCGGCCGTAGTTCAGAGGCTCACTGGCTCTGCGAGCCGTCCCCCACCCACCCCTACAAACACGCACACCCACACAGGCACATACACACCACCACCACCACCACCACCACTGACAGAGAGCAGGGAAGATGGGGGAGGGGCTCCGGAAATGCTCCAGGGGGTGAGGGTAGGTGGTTTCCTTGGAGGGTTCAGATTTCCCTCCTCCTCTGGGCTTCTCCATCAGCTCCGTAACAGTTTTCAAGGAGCAGGCAAGGCTTTGGCAGATCCTGGCTGAGAGGAAGGGAGGAGCTCACTCTCTTCTCTCCCAAGGAATTTGAATCTGTGGGGCCCAGAGGTAGCTGCAATAAGTCCTCTCCCCAGGGGGTCATGATAAGGCTAAGCAGCCTTGTTCCTGCCCAGGCTATTGGACCTAATCCTCCTTCCCTTGGGCCTCAGTTTCCCCATCTGTGGCCTGTGGAAAGAGAGTGCTTCCCACCTCACAGTCTCCATGGCAACCACTATCGATGTTGGCGGTGTCCTCCTGGCTGGAGAGGTCACTGCCTTCCCCCGGCTTATATTCTCATACAGCTCCACGCAGATACAATTACACAATCACTGTAGACCCATACTCCTAATATAGGACACATCTGTACTATCAGTCTTCAGACCCACACCCACAGCCCTGCTAAACACGTACCCCTCATACCCTATACACACTCAAATACTCCAGGGCACGCACACACACATACCATGGACAGCCAGGTCACTTACCCATATAGACAAGACACACACCTAATAGACAACACACGATCATGTGTAAACCATGTGTAAACACACATAAGAGGAGAAACACCTACTCTCCCTACAGTCAGACACAGAAATGCACACAAGAAAACACTTATATTCTGCCACATACATCTATTTTTTTTTTAAAGATTTTATTTATTTATTTGAGAGAGAGAATGAGAGAGAGCACATGAGAGGGGGGAGAGTCAGAGGGAGAAGCAGACTCCCTGCCGAGCAGGGAGCCCGATGCGGGACTCGATCCCGGGACTCCAGGATCATGACCTGAGCCGAAGGCAGTCGCTTAACCAACTGAGCCACCCAGGCGCCCCTGCCACATACATCTATTACTTATACATGTGCAGCTCATAGTTTCCCTCATACACACACATACACTGCCCTTCCCTGCCCTCTCCCTCAGCATAGCTCCTCCCTCTGCCCCCTCCCTTTGGCAGAGTAGCCACAAGGTGTCTGGGGGAAGCTATCCTCAGGGACAGAGGCAGGTCACTGCCTTCCTCCTCTGGCCTGGCCTGTTCTGGCCCATATCCTTCTCGCCAAGGGCTCCTGAGATGCCAGTCTGTAGGCTGAACTGGCCCCGTAAAGAGGAAGAGGCCGTGGCTGGGAGGCATGTGGGGCAGAGGCGGGGTGAGGGGGCAGGGGAGGGAGGAGATGCTGGGAGGGAGAGGGGGAGGGAGGCTGCAGGCGGTCCCTACACGGGCTGGGGAGCCTGAGGGGGAGGTGGTGTGAGGAGGGCTGCCAGTGTGTCTGAGCCTCAGCTGGTGGGGGCCATGCCCCAGGCCCACGATGAACCTGGAAGGGCTGGAGATGGTTGCTGTGCTTGTGGTCCTCGCCCTGTTTGTCAAGGTCCTGGAGCAGTTTGGCCTTTTTGAGCCTGTCTCCTTGGAAGGTAACCCAGGTGTCTGGCTGGGTCTGGGCTGCTGACTGGAGGAGCAACCGCCCGCAGCGCTGGGGAGGGCGTCACTCTGCTTTTATGACTGGGGGCAGGGGTAAACATGTTAGTGATGGGACAGGGCTTCTGGGGGAGGTGTGGAGGGGTGCTTGGGGAACAGGACATCTGAGAGAGCTAAAGAGGGAAATTCAAGGAGTGGGACTGGGGGAGGGGCTTCTAGGGGAGGTGAGGAGGGAATCTGGGGGTTGGGTGTCTGAGGGAGGTGAAGAGAGAGGGCCAGGGGCCAGGGTGTTTTGGGGGGGGTGATGAGGGGCACAGCATGGGAGGACTGGGGTATGGAGATGAGGGGTATCTATCGGGGACATGAGGAGAGGTCTGGAAACAGGCAGGGCTATCAGGAGTAGAGGAAGGAGGTTCCAGGGATCCTGAGATTAACACCAGACTTCGGGGGGGTCCCTTTGGGGCCAGGGGCCCACCGTGGCTCTGAAGACGTGTGTGACTTTCCACACTTCCATCCTTGCAGATGTAGAGATACAGGGGGTGTGACCATGTGTTCATCTGTGTGAAAAAGGACAAAGTGTGTGACTGGGTGAGCCTTTGTATGTGACAGGGATGTGATTTAATGTGTCAGAAGGAAAGGGTATGTGGCTTTGTGAGATGGTGAATATGACTGCCTGAGGGGGACAGGTTGTGTGGCTGGGCCCCTTTGGGTACTGGACTGTGTGTGTGGCTGTTCCCAGAGTTCCCTGAGGAAATACCAGCTCCATACTCAAGGCTTGGGATGGGGGTGGGTTCAGGAGGGACACAAGTGGGAACACTGTGAATGAGACATTTATAGATCAGCTCTGGCAGGAGGGTGAGGGGTAGAACAGATCAGGGACCTTGCTTCCCAGGCCCCCTTGCCCTCCCAGTTTGTCTCAGGATCTCCAGGTCCTGGGCATTGGAAATGAGAAATCACTTCTCCACATCACCCCAAAGTCGAGTGGAGAGAGTGATATTGGAGATACAGAGGGGAGCATGTTCTGCCTCCCCTGAGAGATTTGGCCTCTCCTTCCTCTTCACACCAAGAACTGTGCAGCTCCATAGCACAGCTATTCTCTAGTTCCACCAGGGACAGGAAAATAGGCAAGAACCGTGATAGGAGGGTTATAGGGTAGACACCGGGGAGAACTGAAAGTGGCTCTGGAGACAAGATGAAGGGCCAATGAATTGCCTGCTCTAGGGTTCAGTAAGAGCAGGAAACCCCCAACTTACCTTCCATCCTCTGCTGCATTTATCAGAGTGGGGTGGGTAGCAGGTTGGTCCTAGATGAACTAGGGTTCATCCAATCCTGAAACGATGAAGTCCATTTGGCTCTGACGTGCCGTGCCATGCCCTTTAGACTGTTTGGTGGGAAAAGGGGTCATCCAGGAAACCCAGGTGTTCTGTAGGCTGAAGGCAGCCCTTTCCCTTCCCACCTTTCAGAGGAGCCTAGAGGAAACGGAGTCCTGGGAGCAGGGAGGGGACCAGGGAAGGGGGGGAAGTGTGAAGACGGGGAGGTTGGGAGAGGCGGCGGTGCCGTCCCCCTCCCCCCGCCCTTCCCAGTCCAGCTGCGACCACACCACCGGAGGCCCCAGACGCAATCCGGCTTCGGGAAACCAGAGTCGGGGCTAATGGAGCCCTGGGCTGGGGGCCAGGCCGCCATCGATCCCCTGCTCGGCCCATGGTCTCCCTCCTACCTCTCCATAGCTCTGCGGGGGGAGGGGAAGAAAGGAAGTATCGGAGGGGGAGGCGTTGACTTTAAGCACTTACCTCCTGGGAGTAGGGCCGGGTCCTGAAGGGTGGAGCCTGGTGGGGGGGCGGGGCCTGCGTGGGAGCTGGGATGCCCTAGTAACCTACAACCCAAGGAAGTTGGGCCCCTCCAGGAATGGACTGATCAGTGTGCTAGGGCCCTGTGGACTCTGGTCCTGGAGTCTGGAGGTGGGTGCTGCGGGAGACAGGCACACCAACGCAGAGCCCTCCCTGGGATGCAATTAGAGCTGTAGGACACAGGTGTAAATAAGGGGAAGTGAGGGGAGCTGTGGTCAGTGGCTCTGGATAGCCCCACATTACAAAAAATACTCATCTCCAAGGTCTGTTATTGCTTCAAAGTTTGCTATCATGTCACCTTCAAAAACATGAGAGGGGGCACACTTTTAGGGTGGGTGAGTTAGCTGATGAGGAACTTTGTTCCACTGGTAGGGAGATTCCAGGTGCTCTGGGATGAGGGGTTCTAGGAAGGAAAGGTGGGCAGAACAAACATGGGTTCTGTTGGTGATGTGCAGTCTTAGGTAACTGGGCACCTAAGTCACAATATGATATGGGTATGTGTCGTGGTGACCTTGATATGTGTCATAATGTTATAGGGTCACAGTATATTATAGTGTGCTTAACACACCGTGTCATGATGTCCCATGTGCTTTTGTATGGTTTGATCATGCTGCATGTAAGATGGCCTATGTGGGTCCTCATATGTGTGTGTCGTTTTTCCTAGGCGACATTTGTATGTTTGTATCAAGGAATTCTATGTCAAAGTGTGTGTGTGCCTGCGTGTGTGTGCATGTGTTGGGGCCTGCTTGATTAGGCCATTGGGTTTGAGTGAGTTGCTGGGTATCAAGCTGTCCTTGTATGGCATCCATCACTGTGATTTATCATTCTGTGTGTCACTGTACACGCTTGTCACTGTGTGTGTGAGAGAGAGAGAGAGACAGAGACAGAGAGGTGTTCCTACCCAGGCAGTCCTTGGGTTGGACGTCACCCTCAGACGTCCAGCTATAGCACCGGAGCCAAGGGCACTGGGTCAGCAGGCACTGAGGCCAGTGCCACCTCCCCTTGGTGGCCTCACTGTCCCCAACTGCGTCCCATTATACAAGATGCCTGAGTGGACTTTTTATGCCTGTGAAACCCACTGGGCTCCCCTCGCCCAGCCCCAGCTATTCTCACCATTCTCTTCCAGTCCTCTCCCAACACCCCTTCCCCTCAGGGTTGATTTGTGATGGTGGGGAGGGGAACGGAGGGATAGTAGAGGTTAATGTGCCTTCCTGGGGTCTTCTCTCTTCCCAGGCCACCCTCCAGGGCCCACTAAAAAAGCGCTGAAGCAGCGGTTCCTCAAGCTGCTGCCTTGCTGCGGGCCCCAGGCCCTGCCCTCAGTCAGTGAAAGCAAGTGCCTCTCCTGTGCTTCCGGGGGCGGGGCCCGTGTGTGTCGGGGTGTGGCCAGTGTGACAGAAGCGGGCCTGCGTGTGTGTGTGCGTGTGCGTGCGCGCGCGTGACCGGTGGGGGTGGGTGGGCGCCGGTAGGTGCCAGTGTGGGGAGGGCCTAGCTTCAGTGCCAGGAGCAAGCGGAATGTGGGGCGTGGCCAGTTTGGGGGCGGGGCCCAAGTGTCTGTGGGCGTCACGGGTCAGCAAAATGAGTGAGCCCCGGTGTTTGGGCGTGGCCAGTGTGGCAGGGCTGAGGCCTGAGACTATGTGGGTATGGCCAATGTGGCCGAGCAAGACCAGTCTGCTGTGAGGTCTGTGCGTGGCTTAGTGTCTGCGACTGTGGCCGCCCGCTTTGTCCTGGGGAATGTTTTGGGCCTGGAGATGCATGTCGTCCCTGCCCTGACTGGATGGATGCAGGTGCCTACGATGGATCCCGTCTTCCTCCAGATGCAGGACACTTGGGTTTTCTAGTCCCAGCCGGGCCCGAGTTGAGGGGCCTCACTTTGTCTCCAGGCCTGTTTCCTCAATTGGGCCTTGCCCTCCCCATAGGATCATACTGAATTTTGCAAGCCACAGAGACCCATTTTGTGGTTATTGGAGAGTGTCATTGTGTTTGATTCCACTGGGTCCCACATGGGGGTAGATTCGGGAAAATGACAGGCGTGAGCCCAAAAGCATGTGTGGGGGGGGTCTGTTTCGTGTGTGTCTGTGCTCGTTCATTATTTGTGCCTCTGCGCGTGGGGCTGGGTGTGTGTGCATTGTAACACGCAGGTCTGTGAGATTTGCTGTTGCGTGTGAGGGGCGAGGTGTGTGTCTGCAGTTGGCCGGGTCTTCCACTTTCTCGGTGACAGTTCGCTCCCTTCAGCATTAGCAGTCCCAGCTTCCCTCCGCCCCCACAGACCCCGCCCGCTGGACCCAGGTGACTTACTGTCCTGGTGGGGGCGGGGACGGGGGCCTTCGGGAGCGTGGGGTGGGGGCACTTGCCTGGGGACTGGATGTTGGGAGCCTGGGGCAGGACTGAGATGGGGCCAAGGGATGAAGCCTTAGCTAAGGTTTACTGGGAGCAGGATAGGGGTGGGGTCTGGATGGGCTTGGCTGGAGCTGGGCGGGGCATGGCTCGAGCATGGCTGGGATAGGCAGGGATTGGCTGGAGAGAAGGATCTGGGCGGGGCAAGTGTGGGGCTGGGCGGACCTGAGTGGGTCAGGGAAGGCCCGGAGCCTGGACCCTCAGACGCTTCCTCTTGAACCTATTCTTTCTACTCCTCCCTTCCCGGGATGAAGATGGGGCTGGGGGCCTTCCCCTTCAACGAGGGCCAAGGGCCCGGGGGCCAGCGATGAGTCGGACCCCTGGCTCCAGGGCCAGGCCTGCCCATGGGCCCAGCCACCTGGTAGACCTGGAAGCTGACCAGCGTCTTCTCCTTGCCTTGATATCCTCAGACCGGGGTCCAAGGAACTGGCAGGCTGGTCTCTGGTGTTGGAGATGGGGAGGATGGGTGGGTCGGTGGTTTTGAAGAGGGTTCGTGGAGGCCGGGCCTGAGGCGCGGCTGTTCCCCCCTCCCCACACTGCCCCCCTGCAGACAGCGTGGAGGATGAGTTTGAACTGTCCACGGTGTGTCACCGGCCAGAGGGTCTGGAGCAGCTGCAGGAGCAAACCAAGTTCACACGCAAGGAATTGCAAGTCCTGTACCGGGGCTTCAAGAATGTGAGTGCAAAGCAAGGCCAAACTGGGTGAGGGGCCGGGCCTATCTCGGACTTCTAAGATTGGCCTGGATGCTTGAGGAATATGAGAGGGAAGGGGAGGAGGAGGGACCCCTCTTCCCCAGAGACCAAACTTCTAGCCCGAGGCTCCTGCCAATTTGAGGCAAGGTGGAGCCCGTAGACTGGCCTGCTGGTTAGTTCCATTTTTTTAAACTTGTGCACTGAGAAGTCTTGCTCTCCTTAAAAGAACTGCATGGTGAGCCCCCCGAAGACAGGAAGCTTTTCCTTCTCTGGGAGCCTCTGGCATGGAGTAGGTGGTGGTTAGTAGAAGGGGGTTTTGTTTCTGCACTCCATCTGGTTTCTAACTTTCCTCCTACCTCCCAGGAATGTCCCAGTGGAATTGTCAATGAGGAGAACTTCAAGCAGATTTACTCTCAGTTCTTTCCTCAAGGAGGTGAGAGGACAAGGCCTGAGAGGAAGCAGCTGTCCATCTCTAGGCTGAGTTGGGGAGAGGGTTCTGGAGGGGCTGGGAATGCCAAGTAATAAGAGGGGTTCGGGGAACCCCATAGAAGTAGGAAGTCCTCTCCCGGCTGGAAGCCAAACTTATCCACGCTTATCCTACAGACTCCAGCACATATGCCACTTTTCTCTTCAATGCCTTTGACACCAACCATGATGGCTCTGTCAGTTTTGAGGTGAGCTGGAGGAGGTGGGTCAGGGAGGCCTGCTTCTTGGGGCTTCAGGGCCAGGATCCACAAGCCAAACCCATATTGGGGATTGGGTAAAGGGTATCTGAAAATACAGTTCCCCCTTGTCTCCTTCCCAGGACTTTGTGGCTGGTTTGTCGGTGATTCTTCGGGGAACCATAGACGACAGACTAAACTGGGCCTTCAACTTGTATGACCTTAACAAAGATGGCTGCATCACCAAGGAGGTGTGGAGCAACTGAAGAGTTGGAGAGCTTTTATGTGTGGGGGGAGGTGCATAGGGCCCTAAGGAGGAAAATGTGACCCATGCCATGCATGCTTCACCAGCAAGGGGTGAGGTCTGCCCTAGGCTCTAGGCCTCCTGATTTGGAGGCTGGAGGCTCTGAGGAAGGATCCTTTTCTTTCTTGGCCTAACAGGAAATGCTTGATATCATGAAATCCATCTATGACATGATGGGCAAGTATACTTATCCTGCACTCCGAGAGGAGGCCCCAAGGGAGCACGTGGAGAGCTTCTTCCAGGTGCCTGGGACTGGGTAGGCTGGAGGGTCCTGGAGTGAAGGGAAGGAGGCAAGGTCCTGGCAGGGAACTTACCTGAATTCTGCCTGCCTCTCTCCTGTCATCCCTCCTGTTCTCTCTACATGACTACCTTTTTGCAGAAGATGGACAGGAACAAGGATGGCGTGGTGACCATTGAGGAATTCATTGAGTCTTGCCAAAAGGTACAGACCCCTGCCCTCCACATTTCCATGATCTGGACTCAGGGTCCAATTCAGTGATGTAGGAGAAAGCTCCTTTGGGCAGAGTATCGTCTCCCTAACTTGCCCATACTCCCAACAGGAACTTGTCCTGTTCCTCCACAACTCGGGGAGGCCTGTCCCTTCCCTACTTCAGATCTCTCTGGGTGTCTCCTTCCTTGCCGCCTCTCTCTGTCTCTGAATGTCCCCATTTCAGGTGAATGTCCCTCTCTGTGTCCCTGCTAAGCTCTTTTTTATTTCTCTCTCTCTCTCCAATCTGCCTCTCCCCCACCATGGCTACAGGACGAGAACATCATGAGGTCCATGCAGCTCTTTGACAATGTCATCTAGCTCCCCAGGAAAGGGGGTCAGTTGTCCTGGGGGGACTATACTCTAGCCCTAGTCCAGGTGGAACTCACCCTTCTCTTCCCAGGTCTGTCCTCATCCTAGCTGGGCCCTGGGGGCTGTAGGAATCTAAGAGTCTGGGGATTCAGTGGTCCAGATTGCTGGAGCTAAAGGGGCCAGGGCATGGGCAGAGTGTATTTGTGGGGTGTTCCCAACTCCCAACAGCTCCCACCCCCTTCCTGCCTGACACTCAGTGCTGAGGGTACCCCCGCTATAGGAAATAAATGGTCTCCACCGTCCATCCCCACTCTAGAAACTACAACACTAGACAGAATGTCTCCGGCTATGGTGCTTTCCCTATCCCTGACCTCATATGCATTTCCTCTAAGATTTCCTTCTCAGAGAGTCTGTTCTGTCTATGGCACTGACTGGCCTTTCAGACCAGGGCCTTTGAGAGCCTTATAGGAGGAGGGACAAGAATGGAGAGGGAGAAATCTTAGGCCTGAGCCAGGTGGTTAGGTCATAGGTGGCTGGGGTAGAGTGCAGAAAGGCCTGGAGATTGTCAGTGACAGCTCAGGCATGCCAGACTATAGCTCTGAGCTCCATAGGTCTACCACCCCCAGGCTATCAGAATTTGGGTTCCAGGCCCTTCAGAAGACTCTGTCTCCTTCGAAATGCCCCAGAAATTTCCATACTCTCCTCAGTATTCCAGGAGAGCCTGGGATCCTGATGTCTGGCTCATGCCTGGAATTCCTTCCTCTCCTTCCTTCCTGTTTGTGTGGGTGGTGGCAGCAGCAGGGGAATATGGGTGGGAGATGTCCCAGCTGATACCTGCCAAAGTTTCAGGCTACCCTGTCTGAAGGCTACAACTTAAGTTTTTATTTGCCATTTCTTCTAGACTTGGAGGCATGGAGTGAGTCAGGGACCATCCAGTGGATGCCTTAGAAGAAAGGGGAAGGAGGGAGGCAGGCATAGCATCTGAACCCTGTGAGGGGGGGCATTCACTAGAATCTTTGATCTACCCAGGCTCTATTCCAACCCCCCACATAGTCTCCTCAATTCCTACTTAGGGTCTTCTTTTGCTCTATTCAGTCTACCCAGAGATGCCCCCATACACACCTAGAAGGCAGGGACCACTCTTGCCATGCTGCCACCCTTTAATATACCTGCTCGTTCCATTTAGCTCACCCTCCCAGTCAGTCAGGATCTGAGGGGAAGGGCCCCGAGGGAGCCCCCTTTCCCATCAGAACACTGTTGACTGCTTTGCATTTTTGGCTCCTCTGTATATTTTGTAAAATAAAAAAATACACCAATCCAATAAAACACAATGGCTATGCACAGGCTGCTGTCTCTGCCTTTTTGTCCCTCCTGCTCCACACATACCTCACAACACTAATTCCTGTACCTACAGTAGCCTTTTAGATTCCAAAGAAAGTGCCTCTCTTTTTCATAGCATAGCCAACCCTTGGCAGGAGATTGAGACACAGGTTCTGGAAGGGTTGGAAACCTACCTGACCTCAGAGAGGTCCCCATGTGAATCTCTCTCCCACATCCTTAGAGGAGATGAGAGACAGGATGTTAATATCCCAAAGATTATGCCAAACCAGCTGTCTTTTGGCTAGACATTCTTACAAGTTGAATCAAAAATTTCTAATTTACAGACATCTTAGTTAACCTCAAAGTGCTTTCTTTGGAGGGGGGATTCCCTTTAGTTTCTAAAGAAAGTTCCTTTGTGTAAACATCCCAACCTTGCCTCCAATATGGACATAGTTTTTGTCTATACTCCAGCCAAGAATGATGAGGGATCAGATGGGGTGGACCGAGGCACCATGGAGCAAGTGACACAAAGGGTAATAGAGACTTCCTATGTGGAATGGCTGCCTTTCTTTGTGCTGTTTCTGGAGAGGGGCCACCAGTGGTAGGTTCATCCCATCCTTTCTCTAGGGCACCATTATATGGTGACTAAGCTTCACCATCCATAGAAGGGGGAATCAGGCCTTCTCTTCCATCACTGTACACATTGACAAGGTCAACGGAGGAGTATGGTGTCCAAGAGAGAAAAACTTACTTTCACAAGCCATCATTTTGTCATCTGTGTTTCCTGCTCACATTATCACACAACTATCTGCTCCATAGGATTTCTTTGGGTCACAGCCCCTCTAAAGGATCTGATGGAAGTTATGGGCCCACTGTCCATATATTTTTGTATCCCTGAAGCCCGGTCATGGACCTGAAGTTAAGAACCTGTGGTCTAGTCTTTTCTCTCAGCCTTCCATTGTACATAAAAGGAAACAGCCCCAAAGAGGGGAGAGGACCTGCTCAAGGTCACCTAGTGAGTTTATAGGAGGATTGAGACTAGACCCGGTCTCCCAAGTCTCTGTCCAGGTTGCCTTGGGACATAGTGAAGATTTGTGAGTGAAAGATGGATGCTATGCATATCATGCAGAGTCTAAACAATTGGCATTGTGACAGGCTCTCATGGTACCCTCTACTTGTCCTTTGTGGCACTTCTCCGTTTGTCACTATATATTTATTTGAGTGATTGTCTTCTTTGATACACCATAAGCTCCTGAGGGCTCCCTGAATGCCTGGACTAGGTTTCTTGCCCCCACCCCCACCATCCTATCCTTGAGGCCTAGCATATAATAGGTATTCAATAATTATATAATTGGATGATTGGATGAATGAGCATGGTGATTGTGTGTATGTATCTCAGGTATGGAGATGGTCTCTATGTTTTAGGGTAGATTCAAGTTTAAGGGAAGTTGAAGTCTGAGGCTGAGTGAGGTGAGAAGTGTCCCAGAACCAGGGAACACAAATGGGATCCAGAAAAAAACAGCAGGTTGGCATTCTGATAATTTTTTTCTGGCCACTGGTTGGATTCTGAACGTTGTCAACTGCTCCTTCTCAAAACACTCTTTTCATGCCTTCTGGTATTTCATACTCTCCTGGTTTTCCTCTTACCTTTCTGGCCACTGCTTCTCCGCACCTGCTTGGAGACTCATCCTTTTCAACTGGAATTCTAAACGTTGAGCCCCATAGCTCAGACCTGAGTCCCTTCTCCGAATCACATCCAGTCCCATGGCTCTAAATGCCATCTATATGTAAGGGATTCCTAAATTTATATCCTCAGAATTCTCTTCTGAGCTTCAAAACCCATATATCCAATTGCCTATTTGACATATTCATGTGGACCTGTAATGGTCAAACTTAACGTTCATTTTTTAAAAAAGGTTTTTATTTATTTATTTATTTGAGAGAGAGAGAGAACACAAGCACCGACTGAGCCACCCAGGTGCCCCATTTTAAAAAAATTTTTAGGGGCGCCTGCGTGGCTCAGTCGTTAAGTGTCTGCCTTTGGCTCAGGTCATGATCCTAGGGTCCTGGGATCGAGCCCCACATCGGGATCCCTGCTTGTCGGGAAGCCTGCTTCTCCCTCTCCCACTCGCGCTGCTTGTGTTCCCTCTCTCGCTGTGTCTCTCCTTCAAATAATATTAAAAAATTAGATATTATTTGACAGAGAGAGAAAAACTTAACATGTTCAAAATGGAGTTTTGATTCCTCCTTTTTCGGTGTTTCCATCTTAATAAATGACACCATCTACCTGGTTGCTCAGGTCTTTAGTAGTCTTCATTTTTTTCTCTCCCTCTACTCCTTTATTTTTTTATTATTATATTTTAAGTAATCTCTATGCCTAACATGGGGCTTGCACTCATGATTCCCAGGCTCTACCAACTGTGCCAGGTAGGCACCCCCTCCCTCTACTACTTTAATCAGTCACAATTCCACCACCAAAGGTGCACTGCCTGTCTCCACTGCTCTTTCCTAGGCCAAGCCATTATCATGGTTCACTCACAGATTCCTAGTTATTTTTCATCTGAAGTAGCCCTTCCTTGCTGTGGTTACTCTTTATCACATTACTTGATTTCCTCCCTTCATGGCACTTATTACAAACTGAGACACTGTGTATGTAATGAATTTATTATTGTATGTTTCTCTAATCAGAATTTAAACTGTGGGGCGCCTGGGTGGCTCAGTCGTTAAGCGTCTGCCTTCAGCTCAGGTCATGATCCCGGGGTCCTGGGATGGAGCCCTGCATCGGGCTCCCTGCTCCACGGGAAGCCTGCTTCTCCCTCTCCCACTCCCCCTGCTTGTGTTCCCTCTCTCGCTGTGTCTCTGTCAAATAAATAAATAAATCTTTAAAAAAAAAAAAAGAATTTAAACTGTGAGTGCAGAGCCCTATTTCATTCATTCCACAAGTATTTATCATGGGCCTACTAACCTCTGGTTCCTGTTGGAGATACTAGGGGGTAGAGGTGTGGTTTGGGGAGAGAGTGTGTGGCAGGAATTTCCTTTCAAGTTTGAAAGGTGCAGATATGGAAAGTGGATCTTGCCCAGGCCATGGACCCCAGAGTCTGGACAGTGGATGAAATAGCGGCTGCTGACTTGCTAGCAGTTGCCAAGCATGAGGCAAAGATGAAAGTGTCATGAGATTAAGGGCTGAGGTCAGCTGGAATGATAACCCCAAATCCTCCAAGGGACCACAATATCCACTGAAGCTGCTTATGGCCTCCAACTGGCATCACAAGAGGTCCCCTAAGAAAATGCTTGCCTCTAACCCCCATCTCAACACCCCAGGACTAAAAAGAAAGAGGGACTATAAGAGCCCCTGGAGCTACAAGTTGGGCTACCGCTGGAGTTGAAAATATTGACAATACTAAGTCTTAATGATCAGAATGAGACTGAGATGCTCATTTCACATTTACACCTCGCAAGCTGAAACAGATCTCTTAACCTACGTAAATGTAAATAATGTAAATAAAGTGCGTATGACGGGACTACAGGGAGTTCTGAGCACAAATGGCCGCAAGAGGACCCAAGTCCATCTAGGGCTCAGGGAAGGATTCCTTAAGGAAATGATGTTTATGCTAAGGCCCAAGGATTTCACACAGTTCACGCTCCCCATTCCCAAAGATGCCAGGCCTTTTCACCCCTCGCCACAATTGTACTCTGTTCCACCAGCCTGGAGTGCTCTCTTCGCTTCCCCTCTATTCAGTCTCACTCCTACTCGTCCTTACGTTCCAACTCAAAAGCAAAGCATGGCTGCCACCTCTCACCAAAGGAGGATTAAGTCAGTTCCTCCTCTGAGTTCCCGCAACACTTGGGTACACCATGTGGGGATTGTGCATGTACTTGCTTGTCTCCACCACCACACTGTGAGCTCATAGTGGCCCAAGAGCCCAGCAAGAGGCAAGCTCAATTGGTCTCTGCCGAACGAAGGATGAACTAATGACTTAATTTTTTTAAAGGGGTTAGCGCCAGGCTGGGGCTAGGGGAAAATGATTCAAGGCAGAGGGGTGAGCTGAGCTCCTTGGAATGTCATCTTCACAGAACCCATCCTGGGTCGGGCTGTGATGAGACAACTTATTAGAAGAATCTCAATAGAAAATAGGTCAGTTTCTTCCTATCTCTTTAAGAACTAGAGGCTTCGTTTCCGCGCCTGCGCATTGAGAGAGTAAACACCTCTTTTTCACCCTCCCATCCCTATTGCCCCAACCAGCTGCAGCCTCCTCCCATACTCCCCTTCTTCAGGAGAGGTAATGGTCCGTTCCAGGGCGCCCGGCTCGTTCTAGAGGTGGCGAACATAAATGGTACGCTCCACTACCTTCATTACCTTCCGCTTTTCTCGTATCCTCTGTTCTATTTCCCCCTACCAAATGAAGCTCAATAGGCTGGCCCAAAAGAAGGGGGGGAGTCGGGCTGAGGGGACCGGTCTGAGCCGGTCTCCGGCGCAGGCGCAGTGCGGATAAACAGGAAGCGGGCGGTGGAGGCAGCGGTGGAGGAGATCTAGGGGCTTCGGGGGGCAAACAGCGAAGAACTAAGATTATCCGGAGGCAGCAGAGGCTAACTGCGAACAAGAAAAGGAGGTTTGGCTATCTGCCTCCAGGGGACGAGAGGTCGCGGCCTCGCTCTCCGTTTAGGCTTCCGGCTCCCCAGCTTAGGCTGAGGCAGCGGCTGACAAAGGGCTCGCGCCGGTGCCGCCGCCCTTCTCATCCGGGCATTCGGGTCCCTGCGGAGAGGGAGGGGGAAGGGTAGAGGGGGAGGGGAAGGAGCAGGAAGGGCGCGCGCTTGGAGCCGAGGCCCTCTCCAGGGCTCCGGGCCGGCGGCCCAACGGACCGAGGCCGAGGAGGACCCGCAGAGGTGGCGGCGGCCGGGGGCAGGAGGATGGTGCAGAAGGAGAGCCAGGCGGCGCTGGAGGAGCGGGAGAGCGAGCTCAACTCCAACCCTGCCGCCTCCGCGGGGGCATCGTTGGAGCCGCCCGCAGCTCCGGCCCCTGGAGAAGACAACCCAGCCGGGGCCGGGGGAGCAGCGGTGGCCGGGGCGGCAGGAGGGGCTCGGAGGTTCCTGTGTGGCGTAGTGGAAGGTGAGCGCTCTGGCGCGGGCTGGGCGACAGCGTCCTCCGGTTCCGCCCCGGTACTAACATATTCTCTCCTCCTGAAGGGGATGCTTTAGGAGGCTCTAAAAGGGTGTCACTCCTTTGGCTCTGAAACCTGACCCTGCTTAGACGAGGGGAGAGGCGCGACGGTGGGCCAGTCTTTACTCACGCTCGCCTCTCCCCTCACGTTGTTCTGCAGCGTTGGATTCCCCGCTGCCTATTAACTGGCCGGCCCCCACCCGCCTTGGGCTGGAGCCAGGCCTGCTCCTGCGGAGGCGGCGGGGAGGAGCCTGGTGTTAGGCTCCGAGTTGTACGTCTTTGTACCTCGGGATCTTGTTCCCTAGGGTGGTCTCTTCAAATGATAAAACGTATGTAATGCTGCCGTCCTCACCCTTTGGAAAAAAAATCAGCCCACACAGATGTGCTTGTATTCCTGGAGTGAAGAGACGCACGGTCGGCCTAGGGTTTTACAAATTCTCCCTTTGCTTAGTTTTTTTTGTTTGTTTTTTGTTTTTTGCTGGCCAGTCCCCACGCCCCCACCCTTTGGAGTTTCTTTAGCAGCCTAGAAAATTGTCCTTAGCCAACTGCTGTGCTTTGGCTCTGGGGGATGAAGCTTTGACTTTAATAGTGTCAGATACGGAATTTTAATTTAGGGCCTGCAGAAGAGGATTAAAAATGCCCTTCTGATTCTCCCTTCCCATTTCAAAAGATGTCGGCTTTTTTTTTTTTTTTTTCTTTTTTTTTCTTTTTTTGGTCTTTGGGGAAAATGGTTTGAAGACTATCACAGTTTATGAATATAGTGGACAGATATTCAACTGAACATTATATGGAACCATGAGTTACTTGTGTTAATTGATTTTGCCTTGAATACAGAATGTATTTTACTTTTCTGAAGTCTTGGCTGTCTGCTTTATTAGTTGTCTCTAGTATATAATGGTGTGCATAGGGGTAACGCTGTATAAAAATCAGGAGAAATAGAAGGGTTGCCCTATTGGTTGACAGCTTCAGCTTTTCCAATGTTAGCATATATATTCATTTGAAGGATGGGTGGTGGTTGTGGTATTTTAGATAAAGTTTATAGGGGAGAACAGACTAATACGTAGTTACAGTAAGGAGTGAAATAATTCACAGGTTAAAGGTCTTGCAGAATTTGGGGGAAAGACAAAATGGAAAACTACTTATGTATTTGGAGTCAGTGTTTTTGAAAACATGATTGCTTTGTGTGACTTAATCTGTTGGTGTATTCACTGGGCTTGTTTCCGTGCAGGGAGAGTCTAGAAAAAGTATGTATTTTGTCATCACAGATCTTGGGGTGGAGGGTTGAGAAGAAGTGCTAGGGGATATAGAAATTTTAGAGCTAGACTAGAATGCAGCTAAGGAACTTGCCTGCTACATCTTCAGTAATTACAGAGAAAATCTCGTTGTGGTTTAAATAAGTTGGTTTGTTTTTTTCAAAATAGTATTGAAAGGAACTACTCAGAATAGAGTTGTCTGTCATCTATTGTTCCTCCTTCCATATGTATTTTTTTCTTGGTGACTGAGCACCTGATTTTGGCGGGGGGGGGGGTAGTTCTAAGTTGGTGCCATTCTTAAAAAATGAATGAAGAAAGGAAATAACTGTGGGTATTGGCAGGATTCCTTTTTAAAAAATTTCTTTTCCTTACACACCTTTGTTGGTGATAACTCATGTAATAGCGCTGTTTCCTCTTTGTGGTGACAGTTAACCGAAACCATGAACCTGACTCTCAGCAAAGTTAGGGTTTGTGAAGATAAAATGTTTCTTTTATATATTGAAGCAACTCTAAAGGAGTGTTTAATGCCTATTCCTTTAAGAGAAAAATGATAATGCCAAGTGTTGTAGGAAATCTAGAAAGACGTGTATAAAATTTACCTGATGGTTTAAATTACTTGTAAGCGGTAACGCTGAATTGTCAAGATTGAAAGTGCTGCAGTTTCATACATAGGTATGCAATGAATTTTTCTTTGGTTGTCATTGTTCTTATTTGTGACACAGAGTAACCATCCTGTGTAGAGATTGGAGTTTAATGCATTACAGAAATTTCAGTTTTAGGTAGTCTCTTAAGTAGACTGTGTGTGTGTGAAGAGTATTTTGGGTTCATGATATGATCTTAATCGTAGTACTCCTGAGAGGTTGTCTTTACCTCTTGCAGGTGATTAGACAGAGGTGGAAAATAAAGGTTAGGCAAGCTGTAGGGTGTGATTAGCACACGAGGGAGCTGCAAATACCAGGTTGGTGCTTATACCACTGCTTAAGTCATTCTTCTGCGGATTTGTTTCCTGCAATATGTGTTGGTACTGCTTTGCCCCCTTCTGGGACAGTGGAGCAAGTCACATTCTTGAATTTCCAGTTGTTCCGACCTTTGCTCTGGAATTGAGACTACTTGAGATTCCTATTTGGGCCAGCTCCACTGTTGAACTTGTTGTGAATGTAGTTTAAGGCATTTTTGGACCCTTTTATTATATCAGGAACTTAAAAAAAAAAAAGGTTATCATAAAATTAATTCAGTCAGATTTTTTTCTAATTCTCTTCCTGATTTTTTTTTTGCCCCTACATTTTTACTCTCCCACCGCCACTCTAAAGTCAGTTTAACTTCTCTCTCAGGTAGTAATTGTTACTATAAGCGGTTTGGGATTACTTTGCTTCCCCTTCCTCTGTTTTAAGATTGAGATCTTTTAAAAAGTTAGGTTTAGGGGCACCTAACCCTAACCGGGTCAGTCAGTAGAGCATCCAGTTCTTGGGTCATGAGTTCAAGCCCCACATTGGGTGTGGAGATTATTTAAAGAAAATAATGAAAAGTTAGTTTTAGGGGCGCCTGGTTGGCTCAGTCGAAGGAGCATGCGACTCATGTTGTTGGGGTTGTGAGTTTGAGCCCCACATTGGGTGTAGAGATGAAAAAAAAACACCTTAAATTAGATTTAAACATATTTGGTCTTTTTTGGCAGTGAAAAGAGATGATGTTATAGGTGTTTTAAAAATAGCTATTGTATAAGTAATAAGTGTTAATGGTAGAAAAATCAGAAAATTTACCTAAGCAAAAAGGGAGTAAAAGTCATTTTATAACATCACCATCCAAAGACACCTTAATGTTTTACTAAATAGCCTTCATATACTGGTATATTGTACACGCTTTTTTACAAAATGGGATTGTACTGTATGTTTTGTAATCTGCTTTTCTCAACAGTTTACCACATTTTGAAACTTGAAAATAATTTCATTCTTACTTTGAATCTAGGATTTTATGGAAGACCTTGGGTTATGGAACAGAGAAAAGAACTCTTTAGAAGGTAAATTTTTTACTTTCTGAAGGAGAGTCTTAAACCATTAACATTTCCTTTTGTTTGAAGAAAAACTAACACTGAGTAGGCCAGGTGCGTTTTGATGATTTCTCAGTTGCAGAAGTTAATTTTACCTTGGTCTTTTACCTCTTCTTCACCTATGCCAGGGGTTTTCAAAGTTTCTTGGGGAAACTGAATAGGTTTTGGGCTTCACCTGTGTCACTCGGAGCTGTTTTTATTTAAGACTTTAATATGTTGACATTTCTTGTAATAAAATTTTTTTACATTTCTACTGGATTACAAAAAGGTTAAAAGCTACAGCCCCAGAATATTATTAGCTGTTTAAGAGATGGAGATGTTCCAAGAAAAGGGAAATGTTGTGATTTATAGCCTATACTGTATTGTTGCCTATTTATACATATGTAAACTTCTTTCCCTTAAGGCTCCAGAAATGGGAATTAAATACATACTTGTATGCCCCAAAAGATGACTACAAACATAGGATGTTTTGGCGAGAGATGTATTCTGTGGAGGAAGCTGGTAATCTTTTTCTTTTTAATCCATAAATTCAGAATATGTTAAGAAAACAGCTATATTTCAGATGTAGTTATACAAAAATTTTATTAAGTATTTCATTTTCTCTTCGTAGGTAGTTTCCTTTTCGTCTTTCTGATAATTCTATGTGAGTTGTAGTGCAGATTGAAAGAGTAGCACTAACGGTGCACAGCCATGGTGTGATTCATGGTTATGCCAGTCTGACTCCAACCTGTTCTGTAATCATAAATTGTACTTTTTAACTTCTGTCAGTGGTCTGAACGGTAGGCCACTGGACAAAAGGGTGCTGAAGCAGTAGGCCTAGGGCAAGGCAAGTGAGGCGCTTGCCTTGGGTGCAAAGTTTAAGGGACTCCAAAAAAATCAGTGGTCAAGATAAATAATATTTTAAGCAATTTTTAAACCAGAATTAATGCAAAAAAAAAAATCCACGAACAAGATACCAAAATTTTAAGGAAAGACAGGATCCGTATTACTGATCCTTTTGCTTCAGACTCAAGTATGGCTTGGTCTTGACCACTTGATTACTTGTCTTATCTATATTTAAAATAAAGATCTCACCCTAGTCTAGGCTTATACTAAAGTGAAAAGCCATCACAAACTATCCTTGCTATGTGTCGTCTTATGTTGAGTTAAGTACATAAAATTTGTACATAAGATGGTACATCACAGAACCTCCTTCTAAATTAGATAAGTGGTACTTTTCTTTGGGGACTTGTAAATGGGGAAACATTTTTATACTTGGAATTAAATGGTATACACATGTAGCTAACAAGATACTTGGTTACAGAGTGTAGCCAAGGCACTGAAGGCAGAAAGTTTTCTTAAATTATGAAGAAGCAATTAAAACGTATTCCATCTCCATCTAGTGTTGTTGCTTACTACTCTATATAATTTAAGTGTGTGTTCAACTTAATTATTTTTTGGTGGTGCTGGTAATGAAATTTTATGTGATCAGTAATCAAAATATAGTCAAATGACTATCTTGAGATACCACTGAAAGTTATGTAAAGATACATCCTGTGATACATAGAATAGGATTTTATTTTACTTAGGAAAATTGTCTGTCACATTTTAAAAACTTAAAGGATAAGGATTGTTAAGGCCATCACTTAACCCTGGTTGTTAAGAACATGTTTTTCTTTTTTTCAATTATAAAGTAGTTATATGTAGATTTTTTTATTTAAGAGTGTCAGTTGTTCAGAAACTACAAAAACAGAAACCATCTCAAATACTGTAGGAAATAAAAATGGTTTATATTCAGTAAGAGAAGTGATGCTTAATTGAATATTTTTGAGAAATGGCAGTGAAAGGAAGAGAATGCTTATTGATTTTAGGGTGACATTAAGTCACATGAGGTTCGTGGCGTTTTATATGGCCTGTTGTCACATTGGACATGACAGTTTGTAAAACTTAAGGGACTTTTCCTTTCTTGAGCTATTGCAAACTGGAGAAAATGACCTCTTCTCTTTAGTTGAAAGGTGAAGGTTCTTTTAGTTTTCTGTGCTGCTTTCTAAAAACATGGACTCTTTTCTTTAGAGCAACTTATGACTCTCATCTCTGCTGCACGGGAATACGAGATAGAGTTCATCTATGCTATCTCACCTGGTTTGGATATTACCTTTTCTAACCCCAAGGAAGTATCTACATTGAAACGCAAACTGGACCAGGTAACTTCGTTACTTTCTCATTATTTGTCCCTAAATCAGTAAACACTGTTTTCTGAGTTGCTTTTATGAAGTTAAAGGGAAGGCAAACTTTGGGGTTCCTGGGTGGCTCAGTTCGTTGTGTCTGACTCTTGATCTCAGTTCATTCAGGTTTTGATCTCAGGGTCATGAGTTCAGGCCCCCTGTTGGGCTCTACACTGGACATGGAGCCTACTTAAAAAAAAAAAAAGAAACCAAATTTATTCTTCTTCTGTACAATTTTTTTACTTTAATGCTCTTCACAGAAGGATATTTTGTGAGTCAAGAGCGCTTTACTGGAGGTACCAGTGCTTCTCAGACTTTAGTTTGCATGAGAACTACCTTAAAAGAAATGCTTAGAAGTGATTCTTAAAAGAATGCTGATAGGGTCCATTTCCAGAGTCTTAAACTGACTTGGGGTGGGAATACGGACTTGGAGTGGGGACTTATCTCAGAATTCAGGTTGTCCAGAGTCACATTTTGAGAAACTCTGTATATTATTGGGTACTTGACTGAATTTGTGACCAGGGTTATAGAAACAGGGTTTTACCTGTTAAGACGTCAGTTTCATTTGTTGATATGGACAAGAGATACAATTCAGTCTGGAAATGGTTGGCTGGTTTCCCAAGATTAGAAGGAAAACAGACTAGGTAGACGTGTAAACTGATTAGAATCTAAGTTCTGCTTAACATAAAAGCTGCACATCTTGGGATGCCTGGGTGGCTCAGTCTGTTAAGCAGCTGCCTTCGGCTCAGGTCATGATCCCAGGGTCCTGGGATTAAGTCCCGCATTGGGCTCCTTGCTCAGCGGGGAGCCTGCTTCTCCCTCTGCCTGCCACTCCCCCTGCTTGTGTGCATGCTTGTGTGCGCTCTCTCTCCTCTGACAAATAAATCTTGAAAAAGCTGCACATCTTTTCTGGTAAATTTGCTGATACATTACACATATAAATGTGTGCATGTTTCTTTAGGCAAAGGTTTACATTTTTTTAAAGACTTTTTTTTAGGGGCGCCTGGGTGGCTTAGTTCTTAAGTGTCTATCTTCGGCTCAGGTCATGATTCCAGGGTCCTGGGATCGAGCCCCACATTGGGCTCCCTGCTCGTAGGAAGCCTGCTTCTCCCTCTCCCACTCCCCCTGCTTGTGTTCCCTCTCTCGCTGTGTCTCTCTCTGTCAAATAAATAAAATCTTTAAAAAAAAAAAGATTTTTTAGAATTTATTTTAGAGAGAGTGGGGGGAGGGGCAGAGGGAGAGGCAGAGAGAGTCCTAAGCAGACTCCACACTGATTGCAGAGCCTGCTTGGGGCTCCATCTCACAACCCTGAGATCACGACCTGAGCTGAAACCGAGTTGGAAGCTTAACCAACTGCACCACCCAGGCACCCCGGCACAGGTTTATATTATTGATGGCATTAAGATGATTAAAAATTAATGAGGTTAGGGTGCCTGGGTGGCTCAGTCGTTAAGTGTCTGCCTTTGGCTCGGGTCATGATCCCAGGGTCCTGGGATCGAGCCCCACATTGGGCTCCCTGCTCGTAGGAAGCCTGCATCTCCCGCTCCCACTCCCCCTGTTTGTATTCCCTCTCTCTCTGTGGGTCTCTCTCTGTCAAATAAATAAAATCTTAAAAAAAAAAAAAATTAATGAGGTTAAATTTCCATGAATATGCTTTTTTTTTTTTTTAAGAGTGTGGTGGGGGCAGAGAAAGAGTGAGTTTTGTTGTTTGTTTGTTTGTTTGAGAAAGAATCTTGAGCAAGTTCCACGCCCAGCACAGAGCCTGATATGGGGGCTTGATCTCACAAACCTGAGATCATGACCTGAGCAGAAATCAAGAGTGGGCCGCCTAACTGAATGAGCCACCCAGGGTTTTTAAGAGGTTATTTTCCTGTTTGTTCAAATACTACTGCTGCGTTCCTTTAGATTCCTGGACTAGTTAGGTTTATGTGCAAAGATTAGTTAAGATCATTGTGTCTTTGGAACTAGAGCAGGCCTAGGTTTTCCGCCTCTTGAGTTCATTATTTGTGTGTTTGTATTTTTCTGTCTGTTTGGTCTTCTATAATCATCAGCCAAGGAGGTGTAGGATAGGCCATATTGTTGAAGCTTTATTGGAACATACTGCATTCAAACCCAAATGAAAGATGTTTCCTAAACTTGTCTAGCTGTTTAGCATAGAAAATATAAAAACAGTAGGTTTGGCTTTGAACACCCTAAAGAAAATGTTTGATTTAGGTACAACTGTTAAGTGTCTGCTTTAATATTTGGAATCCTGTTTTTTATGTAAGCTCTATGCCCATTGTGGGGCTTGGAATTCAAGATCCCGAGATCAAGAGTTGCCTGCTCTACTGATCGAGCCAGACGCACCTTGTATTTTTACTCTAAAATGAGCTGCTAAAGGGATGCCTGGGTGGCGCTAGTTGGTTGAGCGCCGAACTCTTGGTTTCAGCTTGGGTCATGATCTTGGGGTCCTGAGATTGAGCCCCATTTCTGTGCTGGTCTCCCTGCTCAGCAAGGAGTCTGCTTGTTTCTCCCTCTCTCTGCCCCTTCCCCTGCTTGCGTGTGCATACGCGCACTCTCTCAAATAAAGGAATAAATCTTTTTTAAAAATGAGCTACTAAAACATCTTGGTTTTTTTGTTGTTTTGTTTTACCTTTTCTAGGTTTCTCAGTTTGGGTGCAGGTCATTTGCCTTGCTTTTTGATGATATTGATCATAATATGTGTGCAGCAGACAAAGAGGTATTCAGTTCTTTCGCTCATGCCCAGGTCTCCATCACAAATGAAATTTATCAGTACCTAGGAGAACCAGAAACTTTCCTCTTCTGTCCCACAGGTATTGTATATAATAGCTTTATATTTAACTAGTCTTAAGATTTTTTTAGAATTTATTTTAGAGAGAGTGGGGGGAGGGGCAGAGGGAGAGGAAGAGAGAATCCTAAGCAGACTCCACACTGCTTGCAGAGCCTGCTTGGGGCTCCATCTCACAACCCTGAGATGGTTTCAAAGAATCCTGTATGGGTTTTACTGTGTTGTCCCCTCTCCCTTTGGTGGTGTATAAAGGTAGGAATTATTTTTCTAGAAGACGTTTCTCAAGGCCTTACACTAGAGAAATTTTAGGGACTAATAAATGGCAACTGAACAAGCAAAAGATTTCATGTATTTTTAGTGCTGGAAGTATCTGAACAGTACATTTTCAGGATTGAAGGAAGGATAGTATTATGAAAATGAAAAACTAGAAAAAAGCAAATTTACATTGCTTTTAACTTAGTCACTTCTCATTTCCTCCTACTTGTTCCTTTTTTCTGCCTGTGCATATCTGTATCCTTTTTCACTCTTCCCACTTCCATCTGGACTCTTATTTCCAGTAGTCAGCCTAGAAAACTTGCCAATTTTTCCTCCTTTCCCTCCCCTCTAGGTCCTTCCATTGAAAATATATTAGCCTCTCTTAGTTCCCTCTCAAAATTTGGCTTATAAGAAATTTCCCCCTGACTTGATTTCTTTTTCAGGAAGAGATAAATAAGTTCTAAGAAATTTTAGTCTGAGTTTATTTAACTTCGTGTGTATGTCTGTTTTCAAGTACTATGAACCGTGAACCTTATCTCAGTGGTCTGATACTACATGAGTACTCAAATAATGTTTAATAAGATTATGTGGGAAATACTTAATTCAGTGCAAATTACAGTTTACTTGCAGTTGAATACTAATAGCCATGGGCATAATGTTGCATTCTTTCTGTTATGATATTACCAATTTGTTCTGTTTGGCCTCTGATTGTTATTGAGAGATGTAGGCAGTTCAGAAGTATGTAGAAAATGCTAAAAATTCCAATTATTTCTTTAGTAAAATTGTGTTTTTAGTGACTGTAGGGTAATAAGGATCGGTCTGTATTATTTGAGGAAGAATATCAGATTTTATGAATTGAGTCACTTTTATTTTTTTGAGTTGATTCTTTAATGAACTACCCACTTCGGAATTTAGAATTGATAGACATTTTTCCCCCATTTAAAAACCCATGACCATTTTATTCCTGACTATTTTACTTAATTTTCCCTCCTACATTCAGAATATTGTGGCACTTTCTGTTACCCAAATGTGTCTCAGTCTCCTTATTTAAGGACTGTGGGTGAAAAGCTTCTACCTGGAATTGAGGTGCTTTGGACAGGTAAGTCTTTAAGATTTACACGGTAAAACTTTAGATAACTAGAACTTAAAAAAATTGGTTGTTCTGCTTAATTGGATACTTTTTGAAAACTGAGCCTGAACCAGAAAACTTTGTTGTTAAAATTATCTTTCTTTTATGAAGTATACATTCTTCATTTAGTATAAAAAACATCTCTGAGGATTTTGGAGTGAATCTGAGTATTGGTTGTTGATAAATAATAGGGAACTGGACTAAAGGATATTGATCTCAGCCTTAGGAGAGTATTTTATTTTATCAAATGAAAGCTATCATGCTGGATTGTCAGCTAGTAATCACTGTGTTGTATTATAATGGAAAAAAATTGTTCACATGAAAATTTGTTTCTTAATGTATCAGTTTGAGGAAGCCAGCACAAATCTCTTATCTTTTTACTACTATTTCCATTTTTAATAATGTGATCTGAGGGAATTCCTGGGGGCGGTTGGGTAAAACTGAGTAAAAAGACATGTTGTGTTACTTTGAAAAGAAAAATTGTTAGAAAGTATATATATAACAAAATACAATAAAAAATTGAATGCAGTATATTTTGAAGAGTCATGTTTGAGGGTCTTTTAACAAATGGTCATCATTATTTCTAGGTCCCAAAGTTGTTTCTAAAGAAATTCCGGTGGAGTCCATTGAAGAGGTTTCTAAGATTATTAAGAGAGCTCCAGTAATCTGGGATAACATTCATGCTAATGATTATGATCAGAAGAGACTATTTCTGGGGCCATACAAAGGAAGATCCACAGAACTCATCCCACGGTTAAAAGGAGTCCTTACTAATCCAAATTGTGAATTTGAAGCCAACTATGTTGCTATCCACACCCTTGCCACCTGGTACAAATCAAACATGAATGGAGTGAGAAAAGATGTAGTGATGAGTAAGTAGACAACTTTAGGGGGAGAGGTGGCGTTAACTAGAGCTGTTGGCAAATATGTGTTCCTTTGTCGTCATAATTTAAGAGGTTTTTAGAGTGTGTTGTTTAGTCCTGTGAATGAGATATATATGTGATTAGAAGAAGGGCTGAGTGGCTTTGGACAAATTATTTAATAACTTCTTGGGCTCAGTTCTTTGCTTCCCCTTTTCCCCCAGTTCTTTGCTTTTTTCCTTTTTCCCCAGTTCTTTGCTTTTAAAATGTGACTTAGTCTTTGAAGTCTGAGTACTAGACAAGTAGTCTTTGAGTGTTCTTGTTATCCCTAGAATTATTCTGATTCAGTTTGTATTTTCTGGTGATTTTTATTAAATGGGATATTTAATTTAATTTATTTGAGAGAGAGAGCATGAGCACAAGCCTAGAGAGGAGCAGGCAGAGGGACAAGCAGACTCCTCTGCTGAGCAGGGAGCCTGATGTGGGACCCAAGACCCTGGGATCATGACCTGAGCCGAAGGCAGATGCTTAACCGACTGAGCCTCTCAGGCACCTCATATTCATTGACATTTAAACACATATTAAGATGTGGCAAGTGCACCTTCCTGGCACTAAGATGCAAAGAAGAAAGTAGTCCCCACTTTTGAAGAACATAGTCTGGTTTTGAATAAAGCATGTAGGCGACTGTGCTGTGGTTTGATAAATGCTGAGGTAGTTGTCTACAGAGTGCTGTGGGAATACAGAGGAGAGACTTTATTTCTGCTAAGCAGAAGTGGTGGTAAGAAACAGTCTCATAGAGGAGGGAGTACTTAAACTGCATCAAAGTATGCGTAAAGGTTGCTGGGCCTTAAAGTGTTGGTGGGCAAGAGATGAAAACACTGGACACTGAAAATTTGAAGTTACCTGAATTTTGGCCCATTTAGGAGGTGTGGAAATGTCACATTATGATGCTTTGGGTGTGGTATGTAGTCGTATAGTTGTGTTTTTTCCTGAGTTCTGTACTACTACTTCGAAATCTGTTTATTGGGATAATACCTCCCATTAAGGCTCATTGTGGATCTCCCCATTAAAAAATAAAATAAAATTTTAGGCTATTCTGTATATATGGCACCTACCTCCTATATCTCTTTTTTCAAAGATTCCATTTATTTGAGAGAGAGCACAAGCAGGGGGAGCAGCAGGCAGAAGGAGAGGGGGAAGCAGGCTCCCCACTGAGCAGAAAGCCCACTGTGGGGCTCGATCCTAGGACACCGGGAATCATGACCTGAGCCAAAGGCAGATGCTTAACTGACTGAGCCACCCAGGCTCCCACCTCTACCTCCTACCTCTTTTAAGGCAGAGCATGAAGCACATTAAGGAGTAGTAGATAATTAGCCAAACTGGGCCATATGCAGGGAAATATGAAGGAAAGCTAAGAATAGGAGGGTTTTGGATACTCAGCCAAAGAGTTCAGACCTTATTTATTTATTTATTTTTTAAGATTTTATTTATTTATTTGACAGAGAGAGGCACAGCGAGAGAGGGAACACAAGCAGGGGGAGTGGGAGAGGGAGAAGCAGGTTTCCCGCGGAGCAGGGAGCCTGACACAGGGCTCGATCCCAGGACCCCGGGATCACAACCTGAGCCAAAGGCAGACGCTTAAGGACTGAGCCACCCAGGCGCCCTCAGACCTTCTTTTTTCTAACACTATCCTGGTGCAGAGCTTCATTATGTGCTTATTATCTGTGCTCATATGTGGGTACTCTACTGATTTTTCTCTTCCCCCCTCAATACAGTTATTAATTTGCTTATTATTTTTTTGTAATGATTTGCCCATTAAGTTATAAGCTCTGAAGGGTTGGGAATGTTTTCTTTATGGAAATCATAGTGCCTTAAACCTCACATTCCCGATGATTGGTACTCAGTGAACATTTATGAATGACTTCCAGTGATTCTAAACTTAGTGTTCCGTATTTCAAGTGGGATGTTAACATGCAGCAATGCATTTAGATGACTTATAGGTGAAGTGGTTCAGTTAGGTTGTGTTTGCATTTTTATGTTTAAGTTTTGTTCTTT
The DNA here is from genome assembly GCF_011800145.1 of Mirounga leonina. Classification (NCBI taxonomy): domain Eukaryota; kingdom Metazoa; phylum Chordata; class Mammalia; order Carnivora; family Phocidae; genus Mirounga; species Mirounga leonina. The sequence goes on along the minus strand of NW_023270265.1, from coordinate 27,472,963 downwards.
TTCCTATTCTTTGTTTCTCTAGTTGTACTGTAATAACTGGTGTTTTGCATTTGTTCCTCTTATCAGGAGGCTTTTGTAATCAAAACTGTTTTTTGTGTTCTTTCTCTTTTTTTTGCAGCCGACAGTGAAGACAGTACTGTATCGATCCAGATAAAGTTAGAAAATGAAGGCAGTGATGAAGATATTGAAACTGACGTGCTCTATAGTCCACAGATGGCCCTAAAGTTAGCTTTAACAGAATGGTTGCAGGAGTTTGGTGTACCTCATCAGTATAGCAGTAAGTTTGGCCCTTTTAAGGGAGTTAGATCATATGGTTGAGTCCTAAAGTAAAGAACATTTGATGTGCCTATCATAGGCCCACCAAACAAAATTTAGGAAGGGATCTAGAGAATAAGGTCTTTAAAATCTTAACTTTTGGTCTTAAGTAGGTTTTATCTTGATGGAATGCTGATTTGTTTTAAAAAGTCTTTTTTGGAATAATTGTTTTTAGATCTAGATCTTCAAAAGAGAAGATAACAATATGTGTTGGCATATATAGGGGATGTTTATCATGTTTCTTTTTTCCTCTCTTCCCTCCTTACCTCCCTGATGGTTTAGAGAAATTGCACTTTTTTTTTTTTAAGATTTTATTTATTTGACAGAGAGAGAGCAAAGTAGGGGAAGCAGCAGGCAGAGGAAGAGGGAGAAGCAGACTCCCCACTGAGCAGGGAGCCCAATGCGGGGCTCAATCCCAGGATCCTGGGATCATGACCTGAGCCAAAGGCAGCCGCTTAACAACTGAGCCACCCAGGCGCCCCATATTGCACTTTTCTCAGGGCTAAGTATTTCTTGGAATCTCAAATTGAGGTTCCAGTTACAGATACGATAAAATATTTCTCAAAAGACAAATATCATATGATCTCACTGATATGACGAATTTGAGAAACAGGACATTTGAGAAACAGGACATCATAGGGGAAGGGAGGGAAAAATGAAACAAGACGAAACGGAGAGGGAGACAAACCATAAGAGACTCTTCTCTCAGGAAACAAACTGAGGGTTGCCGGAGTGGAGGGGGGTGGGAGGGATGGGGTGGCTGGGTGATGGGCATTGGGGAGGGTAAATACTACAGTGAGCACTGGGAATTGTGTAAGGCTGATGAATCACAGACCTGTACCCCTGAAACAAATAATACATTGTATATTAATAAAAAAAAATAAACATTTCTCTAGATCTGATTTGTTCTATTTCTAACTCTGATTATTTTTGTGGTAATTTATCTTTGTAGGTCGGCAGGTTGCACACAGTGGAGCTAAAGCAAGTGTAGTTGATGGGACTCCCTTAGTTGCAGCGCCCTCTTTAAATGCCACAACTGTAGTTACAACAGTTTATCAGGAGCCCATTATGAGCCAGGGAGCAGCCTTGAGTGGTGAGCCTACCGCTTTGACCAAGGAAGAAGAAAAGAAACAGCCAGATGAGGAACCCATGGACATGGTAGTGGAAAAACAAGAAGAAACAGACCACAAGAATGACAATCAAATACTAACTGAAATTGTTGAAGCTAAAATGGCTGAGGAATTGAAACCAATGGACACAGATAAAGAGAGCATAGCTGAATCAAAATCCCCAGAAATGTCAATGCAGGAAGATTGCATTAGTGATATTGCACCTATGCAGACTGATGAACAGACAAACAAGGAGCAGTTTGTGCCAGGTCCAAATGAAAAGCCTTTGTACACTGTGGAACCAGTGACTTTGGAGGATTTGCAGTTGCTTGCTGACCTATTCTATCTTCCTTATGAGCATGGACCCAAAGGAGCACAGATGTTAAGGGAGTTCCAGTGGCTTCGAGCAAATAGCAGTGTTGTCAGTGTCAATTGCAAAGGAAAAGACTCTGAAAAAGTGAGTATGCTTAATTTATCCTCTTCTCTATCCTGGGTGGGTCCCCATGCTGATGATATGGAGGAAGCCTTTAATGAGTGTAACTCTGAAAATTGACCACATCTTAGAATATGCTCTGTAAAGTGGATGTGGACTCTGCTGATTCTGGTGCATAGAGTTCCATAGTTTGACCTTAGAGTGAGGAATGAAGGAAAGTCATCACAGTTGATTATTTTAGAAATGTTTGTCAGTTTGGGGAGACACAGACTTACTGCGTATCTGAAGAGTTTAAGCCCAGTGATCCTTTAATGTTTAGGATATGTTGCAGGTACCTGATAATACAAACAGTTTATAATTATGTTTTAGGTTATTTTGTTTTTTCTTGCAGTTTTTTGAGTCATATTTTTATTGATCTTCAATAGATTGAAGAATGGCGGTCACGAGCAGCCAAGTTTGAGGAGATGTGCGGACTGGTGATGGGAATGTTCACTCGGCTCTCCAATTGTGCCAACAGGACAATCCTTTATGACATGTACTCCTATGTTTGGGATATCAAGAGTATAATGTCTATGGTGAAGTCTTTTGTACAGTGGTTAGGTAGGTGCACCAGGAATAATCTCTTCCTCAGATATATTGTCCCTTAAAAATGAAAAAAAAAAAAAAAAAGATTATCCCACAGGGAGAAAAATATTTAGGGAATTGACAGATTTCCAACTCTTTAAATTCTTTGCTTAGATTTCTTTCAAAGGTATAGCCATTGTTGGCAAACTTGAGATGCAAGTCTCCGTAAATACATCAAGCACATTGATTTTTCTCCCTTGGGCTAATTCAGCATAAATATCTTTAAAATGTGTTAGAAAAGTACTGACTTTAACTTGCTCTGACTGAATGCTTCCTGGATGGAACCCTGTATAGCACTTTTATCTGATTTGGAGATGAGACACTATGAATTGTGACTGTAAGCTCTCTGCTGCTTGCTGTGTCGTGGTAACATTAATTGCTGTGTTTAACAGAACAATTGCTGAAATGACCTAAGGGGCCTGGCAAGAGGAAGCTATCCTCCCAGCCCTGTGCGCATGCGAGCTTTAGTGGTAGGCTATTCTGGTGCTACTTGGTATTATTTCACATGGATTTTTCTTTATTCCTCTACCAAGTAATTGGTTTTAGCAGGGGATGAAAATTGCAATCTCCTGAAAATTCTCTCCTTAATTAAATGGACTTCTGTATGTCTCTTTTGAAAACTGATTTTTTTTTTTTTTTTTTGGGGAAATTCTGAACAAACTTGGTAAAAAGCACCAGCATGGCCAAGTTTCTCCAGGGACCTCATTTCATTTCCAGGTTTTCAATCCAGCTATAAGGAATATGTAATGGACTTACATACAGCACACAGCAGGCAGCAAGGCTAACTGACATGTCATAGTTTTCATAGTAGTCACAAATACTGTGATGGGTTACTTGGTCTTTGTTGTGAAACAGTTGTGTGAAACATTGTGAGCTTAGATTAAGAGTAGTAGCAATGAGATTTCTCACCTTCTGCCTATATACTTTTGGACTCTTTTTTTTTTTTTTAAGATTTTATTTATTTGACAGAGAGACACAGTGAGAGAGGGAACACAAGCAGGGGAAGTGGGAGAGGAAGAAGTAGGCTCCCCGCGGAGCAGGGAGCCTGGTGCGGGGCTCGATCCCAGGACCCTGGGATCATGACCTGAGCCGAAGGCAGACGCTTAATGACTGGGCCACCCAGGCGCCCCTGGACTCTTAAATATTAAAAAAATAATAATAGGTTTCCTTTGACACAACTAATTAGCAGTTAAAAGTAGTGTCTCTGTTAGTTTGAAAATAACCTTGAGTTTCTGTGTATTTAGCACAACAGCTAGAGAATTTTTACCTCTTGTTAAAAGGCTTCAAGCACCTCTTTTCTGTGATGTCTGTATTTAGGCTCAGGAAAAACCTCTATATTGGTTATTGGATGACAGCATTTGCCTTCCAGGCTTCTGGCCAGGGAGTTATAATTAAATCTCTTACAGGGATTTAAATCTTAATGTTTCCAGTGTGAAGTCTGGATTCTTGAGCTTGGGAAAGTATCATTTAAAACATTTGATATTGAACTTTTAATTCAAGAATTATTCAAAATTAAATTCTTGATTATATACAGTATTGTTTCTATTTCCTCTCAGGTTTTATTTCTGTACTGTGCAAATATGGGGCAGCTTTCCCAAATTGTGTAGATAGCTACTGTACGATCTAAAGGTCAGAGCATCTTAGAAGTTTTTGTTTTGTTTTTTTTTTATTTTATTTATTTATTTGAGTGAGAGAGAATGAGAGCACGAGAGGGAAGAGGGTCAGAGGGAGAAGCAGACTCCCTGCTGAGCAGGGAACCCGATGTGGGACTCCATCCCAGGACTCCAGGATTATGACTTGAGCCGAAGGCAGTCGCTTAACCAATTGAGCCACCCAGGTGCCCAGAAGTTTTAAATAATTATCTTGGCATCCGCATAGCTTTACAAAAAGCTCATGACAAGGAGAGTATTTTCATGGATCTATAGTAATTTCAGGGAGTTACTGGTTAGAACCCTTTGTTTTCCTCCTCTCTCCAGTCCAGCTGGCATTCAGTCCTTTAAAGAATGTGGCTATGCAGTACTTTTGATTACTAACGACTTCTATTATCTTCTTCCCCATTGTGTACAGATGGGAGAATCCTCAGCACAAGTGTCTACTGCTATTGGATGGACAGCGGCAGATGTTCACAGCGCGTCATGATTAATTAGTTTAAATTGAAAGGTTCTATCTGTGAGGTAGCTCAGATTTAAGGGCAGTAGGCATGAACTGAAGTCACGTTTGCGCAGCGACTGAGGCATTAACCATGTTTTCATTTACACAGCTCTTCGTACATGCAGCTTTTTATTGTAATAGTTGGAAGTGCTAGTTATGTTGTAGTCTCAAAGTGGGGGGTAGGGGAAATTGGCTGATCTTAAAGTTTGAGAGTATAGTATTTTTCTGCAGTGTAAATTTACACTGACCTATGGAATGGGGCACATTCTCTTAGCCTAAATTTTGACCCTATTTCATATTTATTTTACAAATTTACATATTATATATGTTTTCTTAAAGCACCCCTACCCCTAAAAAATGACAAACCTGGATATAATCTCTTAATGGGCCTGAATTGTGAACAAAAAATTGGTTTGCTTTGGGACTGTCTGACTAGCACACTATATCTTGTACTGATGAGACTGTTAACTTGAACAGGAGGTAGAATGCTGTCTTCAAATGGAAAAGAACTATATTGCGCTGCTTTATCTTGTCAGAAGACTAGGCAGGTGATTTTGATTTGGCCTCCAAATATTTGCTTTCAATTATTTCTTGTTGTTAGTTTCCTTTATTGCCTCTGAAGTTGGTTAAGTGGTGACCTTAGTGCTGACTTCTGGACCTTACACCCTGCCACTCTGTGCATGTGTTCAGTGCACTGCAAAGATTATAATGGTCAGTCAGAAGAGCCAGATACTGTCATACTTTTCAGAAAAGTATGTTTTAGCTCTGGATAAATTAGGAGCATCAGTTGGCTCTCCTTAGCTCTTAGAATTTGTCTGACTGCTATTATTATTAGCCAAGTCTAAATTGGATTGTCCTTGTTAGAAAAAATAGTTTTAATTGTGTTTTGTTGTCAACTTACTGAACAATTTCTTTTGTTTATTCTGCTGACCTTAGTTTTCTGACAAGATTAATCCCCCCCCCCTTTTTCCCTTCCTTACCCTTCCTTATAATGTAAAATGTGACTTCAGACAGGTTTAATTCCTTCATGGGCTGTGATAATAAAATGTCTTAACCTATCTCCTTCATTTCACTTCATGATTACTGTAATTTCACTACAGAGCAAGCAGCTGGCTTGATTTTTTTTTTTTTACAGCTGTATCTAGGGATATATAAACTTGACCCAAACAAACTTGAGACTGACTTCCAATAATTAGAGGGTAGAACTCTTTACAGTGATTATTCATTAATCAGAGAAAGAAACATTGGTATTGAAATTCCATTACAAATTAAAAAAAATTATTATCACAGCCTTGTTCTGAAACCCTGGATTATTATTGTTAGAGAGCTATTTCCACAAAGTGTTTGTTAGTGTGTTGGACGTTTGAGACCCCAGGAAATCCCCTTTCTCGTAACATTCTCCGCTTGGATCTGATCTCAACAGGGTGTCGTAGTCATTCTTCAGCACAGTTCTTAATTGGAGACCAAGAACCCTGGGCCTTTAGAGGTGGTCTAGCAGGAGAGTTCCAGGTATCAATATGAATTCACAACTGAATTGACATTTTCTTTGTTTTATGAGAAACCTTATGTTGCGCATCAGATGGCTGGAAGGATTGGTCTGCCGAAGGCTTTCTAGTCCCAAATTCAATTTAGTTACATAGCTGGATTTTAAATCAAATTTTCCTCCTCTTTCACAGTAATTTCTGAAGGAGATGCTGCCAATTCCCCCCGCGCCTGCGAAGCGCAGCGGCTCTAGGTATACACTTCACATTGTTTCTTTGCAGGTCGCACACCATTTTAATCTGCGCCCGCAATGCACAATGCGCGCATGCTTGTCTGCCAGTGGAAACTCCATGAGCAAAAAGGATGAATAATTATGCAAGTGAATGGTGAAAGGACTTTTGGATACTTTCCCAATTATTTTATAAATAAAACTTGTACTCTAAAGAACAGCCTTTTAATGAATTTGAACAAAATAAGAAGCTTTTTTGGTGTTGAAATTTGTTCATGGACTTTTCAGGTGCTCTACTTTTCTCCCCCCAACAGGTGCTCTGCTGCGCACAGCAAACTGAAGCGCATTGCTTTGGGAATAAAGCGTCTCCTGGACAGATAACCCTCTTCAGACCAAACCTCTCCTCCTGACATTCTGTTCTGCCATCTTTTAGTACAGAGATGGTCTATATAAGATTGGTTTAAAAAAATAGATTTGTGATACTGGAATAGATTTTTTTTTTTTACTATAAATTTAAATCCCCATTAATATGCCACTAAAGCTATGTAACTCAGTTTGGGTAATTTCTATTCAGAAGCACCCCCTTCCCCCAGCAAAGAGGTGTTTATTTTAGTAAAGCATAGTACACCCCTCTTCTTTAGGTCTGCCTGCAGTAGCCAGTTAATGTTAAGTTGGTAATCTGCAGTGCACACCCATTTAAAGAAATGGAGATCTTCCCAACACTAATCCATCTTCTTTTTGTTTCTTCCCACAGCGTTTGCTGCCAATTGATGGGGCAAATGATCTCTTTTTTCAACCACCCCCACTGACTCCTACCTCCAAAGTTTATACTATCAGACCATATTTTCCTAAAGATGAGGTAATTGTCTGCCTACGCACTTGGTATATGGTTATGGTGCTCACTTACTACTTTTCCTTTGAACTCCCTGGTTAAAAGAATCAGTTGTGGTGCTCTCTTTGCAGCAAAATTGGAACGATCCAGAGACGATTAGCATGACCATGACCCTTGTGCAAGGATGACACACAAACTGTGAAGCGTTCCATATTTTTAATTTAATTAATTAATTTATTTATTTGTTTAAAGATTTTATTTATTTATTTGACAGAGAGAGACACAGCAAGAGAGGGAACACAAGCAGGGGGAGTGGGAGAGGGAGAAGCAGGCTTCCTGCAGAGGAGGGGGCCTGACGTGGGGCTCGATCCCAGGACTCTGGGATCATGACCTGAGCCGAAGGCAGACGCTTAGACTGAGCCACCCAGGCGCCCCTAATTTTATTTTTTTTTTAATTTTTAAAAGTTTTTATTTGTTAGAGAGCACGAGGGGGGGAACATCAGGAAGAAGCAGACTCCCTGCTTGAGCAGGGAGCCCGATGAGGGACTTGGTTTCAGGACTTCAGGATCATGACCTGAGCCGAAGGCAGTCTCCCAGCCAACTGAGCCGCCCAGGTGCCCTATGTTCCATATTTTTAAAGGAAAAAAAAAAAAAAAGTAGTTCTGTGTCTTCAAAAAGGTACTTTAGGTAGAAAAGTTAACTAAAACATCAAACACAGGAGGGGTGATTTTTTTAAGATTTTATTTATTTATTTGAGAGAGAGAGAATGAGAGACAGAGAACATGAGAGGGAGGAGGGTCAGAGGGAGAAGCAGACTCCCCGCCGAGCAGGGAGCCCGATGCGGGACTCGATCCCAGGACTCCAGGATCATGACCTGAGCCGAAGGCAGTCGCTCAACCAACTGAGCCACCCAGGTGCCCAGGAGGGGTGATATTTAAGGAAGAACCTGATAAAGAACTTAGACTCATAACATCTTGAGCTAAGTCCTTTAAGTCCTCTGTATGAAAATCAGCTAAATTGTATTTAGAATTGGAGTTAATCAGTTTGTCCAAATGATACGTTGTCCTTGACTGATTTTCTCTATTAGTAATTCTGTAATTTTCAGTTGTGAAGTATCAATAGGCTGTTGATAATCAGCTTACAGGAAACAGCAAGTCTGTTTAAAGACTAACATGTTTAAAACATTTTGGACATACACAAAACAGAGACTCAACAGCATTATTTGCTGCATTTTGAATTCACTGCTTAACTACCTAAAACTATCCCCTGTGAAGCAATTCTCTGTGTTTCCCATAACCATACTGTTTTCTACTGATATTAACAAATACAATTCTGTAAATAAATATTTAACAAAGCAAGGTGATATTTATGACAGGCCAGGCATTTTGTTATTCCCTATCCTAGAAGTCTGGTCTAACTTACGAGTCTATTGTTAAATTCTGTTGCTGTATTTCTTGCTTTGTTGCTTAACTAGATTATATTTTCAGGCTTCCGTGTACAAGATTTGCAGAGAAATGTATGACGATGGAGTGGGTTTACCTTTTCAAAGTCAGCCTGACCTTATTGGAGACAAGTATGTGATGAAGTATTTGGATTTGTTGGATTTGGGAGTAGCATTTCATAGCCAGGTTTATCAGGTTGAGGGGAAGTGATGAGTAGAAATAAAGTTTCCTAGAAATCCCACTTTAGTTTTAATAAAATTTGAATATATTAAAGGGTATTTTCAGTTTCTTCTTACACCAGATGTAGTTTCCATAGATTGCCATTCAAGTACATTAGACCTACATCACTGAAGTCTAAAGTTTTGTGTTAGAAACTCATTCTGCCCTCTTTTTCTTCTGAGCAGGTTAGTAGGAGGGCTGCTTTCCCTCAGCCTGGATTACTGTTTTGTCCTAGAAGATGAAGATGGCATATGTGGTTATGCCCTGGGCACTGTAGATGTGACCCCCTTCATTAAAAAATGTAAAATTTCCTGGATTCCCTTCATGCAGGAGAAGTATACCAAGCCAAATGGTGACAAAGAACTCTCTGAGGCTGAGGTAATAACAGGTTTAGAGATTATACTACAGTAATTTTTCTTAAGTGAAGTAAGCAGATATATCTTAAAATCTCAGTGCTTTCTAAATTTCCTGTAAGAAAGAATTCTTGCTGCTGATTCTTAAGTGTGATACTTTTTTTTATATCAGACTTTTTTTTTTTAAGAGATTTATAATTTATTTAGAGAGCATGTGTGAGCGGGGGGTGGGGGGAGAGCAGAGGGAGAGGGACAAGCAGAGCCTGTTCCCAGAGCGGAGCCTGACACAGGGCTGGATCCCATGACCCCTGAGATCTCGACCTGCGCCGAAATCAAGAATCAGATGCTTAACCAACTGAGCCACCCAGGCGCCCCCCACTTAAAAAAAAAAAAAAAGATTTATTTATTTTAAGGGGTAAGGGCAGAAGGAGAGAATGACTCCCCACTGAGCATGGAGCCCATTGGTTGCAGGGGCCATGGGACAGTTGGGGCTCAATCCCATGATCTGAGTTGAAATCAAGAATCAGACACTTAACGGACTGACCCACCCAGGGGCCCCCTTAAGCATGGCATTTTCCATTGTTCCCTCAGCATGATGGAGTTTTTTTATTTGGAAGTATTATAATACTTTTCAAGTAAAAACAAAATACAGACAGAGAACCTTTTTTTTTTCCTCCCTGTTTTGAAGCACCAAACTTAAATGGTCTCTTTCTTGGGGACTCAGGGCAAGTTTAGGTAATTAAAATCTCTCATTTGCTTGGTTGTCAGGCTCACTTGCCTTCTCAGTAATGTATTTTTCATTGTAATAAAAAAACAATAGGGGTGAGCTGCTCTGAGAGTCTGTTTTCAGATACGAGCACTTTTTTTTTTTAAGTAAGTTCCAAGCCCAGCATGGAGCCCAGTGCAGGGCTTGCTCTCATAACCCTGGGATCAAGACCTGAGCAGAGATCAAGAGTCAGATGCTTAACCAACTGAGCCACCCAGGCGCCTCCAGATAGGAGTACTTGTCATACGTCAGCCCTGTCCCACCTTCACTGAATTTTTCCTCTACAGTTACAGATATACATCAGCATATATATATATTTAAAAATAGTTCCTTTTTGATAATGTTTATGCTTAATAAATACTTTTAGATACATATTTGGAACCTTCTTTTTGTGACATTTATCTTTTTTCTTCCATGTTGTTCCTCTTTTCCTTTTCTGAAATTCTTTACTTCTCTTCCCCATACAAATGTACTTATATTCTCTTACAGTTTATTACTACTTTTTACCTTCTGCCCCTAGCCAGATGGCTGTGTTAAAAGAGGGTGGTGTGGATGGCCTCACTTACTCGGAATTACATAGATATTATAACTACAGTGTACTGATGATTGAGCTGTTGATGTTTTACTGTTCTAAATCTGATATAGTTTTCAGCATAGGAACATATAAAGAATAACCAGGGTGTCTACTACAACATTTTTTACATGCACATTTTGTGCAAGCAATACAAACTTAAATTTTTAAAAAATTTTAAATATTTTTAGATTTAGCAAAGATAATACAGAGTTTCTATATGCCCCTCACCCATTTTCTACATTTGTCCAAGTCTTAAGAAACCAACTTTAGTGCATTATTATAAATTCCACATTTTATTCACCTCTTTTTCCACTAATGTCCTTTTTTTGTTCCAGGATCCAATCCAGGATACCATATTACCTTTAGACAAACTTTTAAAAACAAAAATGCTAGAGTTATAAGCTAATTAATTCTTCATGTGATAATTACATAATGACTGGAAGAGTTATTGAATGTTGTTCTCCTTTTCCTATTGCTGGGTTCTATAGTTGGGATATAGATACATAATGACTAGCTGCTAAAAGTCAAGAGATTCTTTCAAATTTTTACAGAAAATAATGTTGAGTTTCCATGAAGAGCAGGAAGTGTTGCCAGAAACTTTCCTTGCCAACTTCCCTTCTCTGATAAAGATGGATATTCACAAAAAAGTAACTGACCCAAGTGTAGCCAAAAGCATGATGGCTTGCCTCCTGTCTTCACTGAAGGCTAACGGTGAGTACGTTATTTGTGTAGTTGCTGGTGTTTGGGCTAAGTGGGGACAGGATAAAAAGTAAATTATGGTGAATTTACATTCCCTTCCCCACCATTTATGGTTTGGCTTCTGAATTATTAGTGGTGTGAGAATTGCATGTGTATTAATAATTGGAAAATGCTCTTTGTTACACTATAAATGCTTGTTTTGAGCTCCGTTGAAATGAGACATGAACACATTGAGGTTAAATTTATTTTGCCAGGAGACTCACTATGATAATTGAAAATTAAATGAACCTTGGGGAGAAACTTCATTTAGGAATGCAGAGTTGCCAATTTTTTTGAGTTTGTTGGCCAAATTCAACCTTCAGAAATAGTTTGCTTTATATTAGTGGTATGAAAACTTTTTCTGTAAAGGGCTGGATAATAAATACCCTAGACTTTAAATTATTTATTTATTTATAAAGAAGATAGGAAGGGAAAAAAGGGGGGGAAATAATTTATTTTATTTATTTATTTATTTTAAAGATTTTATTTATTTATTTTGACAGAGAGAGACACAACGAGAGCGGGAACACAAGCAGGGGGAGTGGGAGAGGGAGAAGCAGGCTCCCTGCCAAGCAGGGAGCCCGGGATCATGACCTGAGCCAAAGGCAGATGCTTAATGGCTGAGTACACTCTATGTCCAGTGTAGGGCTTGAACTCAAAGTCACATGCTCTACCTAGTGAGCCAGCCAGATGCCCCTATATAATATATTCGTTTTTTACACAACCTTTAAGAAGTGTAAAAAACTATTTTTAGTTCTTGTCCAATACAAAAATGGACGGCTTGTTTGAGACCAATCCTTAGAGGGTTGTTGATACATGGGAATGCACTTATTTGCATCTTTGTATCATTTGAGTCAGTGGTGTCCCCTTTGTGGAATAATTTAAACAACTCTGAAGATAGCATAATTCTCAGTGTTGTGCTTTGGACAGAATCACGCAGGTATATGAGGTATGTCTTAGAATATACAACATACTCTGATTATATTGGCTTGTGACGTAGGCTGGAATGGCCTTTGCCCTTCGAAGGTACTTTATATTAAAAACATTAAACAGGAGCGCCTGGGTGGCTCAGTTGTTAAGCATCTGCCTTCGGCTCAGGTCGTGATCCCAGGGTCCTGGGATCGGGCCCCGCATCAGGCTCCCTGCTCCACGGGAAGCCTGCTTCTCCCTTTCCCACTTTGCCCTGCTTGTGTTCCCTCTCTCACTGTGTCTCTCTCTGTCAAATAAATAAATAAAATCTTAAAAAAAAAAAAAAAAAAATTAAACAGAGGTATTCTTTGCCTTGCTCCATGTATTTTATTTTGAGGTTTCTTAGCCTTTTCCTCAAAAGATTTTCTTTCTGAGGAAGAGTTTCACTGACAGTTGAATTTTTTTTACATTGAGGTATTTTTGACAGTTAAGCATTGTATATATTTAAAGTGTACAATTTGATGATTTGAAATCGTGAATAATCACATTCAAGCTAGTTTAACATATCCATCACTGAAGATAGTTGCCACTGCAGTATTTGGTATTGATAAATATTAATATTCATTGAATATTAATATGAATTTTAAAAATTGTGTTATGAAATTTAGGAGCTGTTACAGACAAGTTCTACTATCATCTATTTGAAATATATTAAAAATTCATCACAATTCCTAGCCATGATTCGAACTGACCTTTACATTTTTGAATATTTGTTTTATTTCTAGGCTCCCGCGGGGCTTTCTGTGAAGTGAGACCAGATGATAAAAGAATTCTGGAATTTTACAGCAAGTTAGGCTGTTTTGAAATTGCAAAAATGGAAGGATTTCCAAAGGATGTGGTTATACTTGGTCGGAGCCTGTGACATTTGTTGGCACTTTGAACTGTCCAAAAGTCTCTTAACTTCACCTGGTGGGTGGTGGTTGGGGTCTTCATACAGTTGAGCCTCTGGAGTGGCAACAAATCAGCCAATTGGGATTGGAAACGAAGACTGTGTAAAACTCACCAATCACACTTTGAGATTACTCACTGGTTGGAAGATAGTATTGATGCAAATCCTGTTTGAAACAGATGTGGGCCTCCTTTCTGGGTCTTGTGTTAGGTGCCAAGACCTCTATATGGGCTTATAGGGAGGGGGTCTTCAATAAATGTAGTCAGCACTGTGTTCTGCATCCAGTGTGGTTGCATTTCTCATCTAATAAGAGTAATCAAAATCATTTGTCATCCTCTTTGGCTTATTGAATGAAATGTCTTTCATTCTTTGGGGACATGTCAGAAATGAGAAAGATTTAGTAGGTTTCAGAGGCTTCAGGGTAGAGATTCCAAGTGGGATGATTGTTGGCATAGTTTTAAGCTTATGAATAAATGATTTTAATTTGGGGCAGTTTTTCTGCTCTTTGTAAAGCCATGGCCAATTGTCTCTTGTAGTGACCATTGGTTCAGGCATGTTGTGCTTTTGTAGGGACAATTGTGCAGTTGTTTGTGGCAAAAGCTTAAAAATGGCAAACTTGTAAATTTTTGTATATAAACTAGTTGTAACCTGACTTTTGTGTTCACTGTTTTTGTAATTTTTTTTTCCTTTTGAAAATGAAAGGGTGTGGTTCAGGATGGCACTTTGAATAATGTAAATCAGTGGAAGATGGATTTTCTTTACTTTTCCCTTTGTTTTGTTTGTTTTTTGGGGTTTTTTTGTTTTTGTTTTTTTTTAGAAGTTGTATTATTTTTGAAGTGCCTCCCACCTAGGGCTAGGCCATGACCACTTTGGGTACGAGAGCCTAACTTCATGGGACTCAATCTGTTGCAAGGTGCAGTCACTTCTGGAAATTAACCTCGATGCAGGTCAGCATGTGAAATGTTAGTTTTGACATCTGTCAAGTAGGGTTCAGGGACTGATTGGTCCCATATGCCCTGAGATCAGTGTCCTTTAATGTCAAGACCTGTTACAACTGGTTTTATTAAATCAGAGTCTTTAATTCTTGCATGTTTGTTATCTAATTTTTAAAAGAAACAATGAGCACACTTTAACCAATGACTTATGGTTACCCTTTTCTTTTTCCTTTAACCACAGATTCTGAAAGCTCCATGTATTTTGATTTAGATTTGGTGTTTTTAGGGGTTCTGAGCATGAGGCTAGCAGGTAATCTCTGCAGGATTCATTTTTTCATCATGGCTGGCTGGCTTTTCCATGGATTCAGAACAGTATTTTGTTATCTTGCTTCCCTGCAGTTTTGTTAAATCGGCTGTTTTACTTTGATCTGAGGTGGGAGGGGCAAGGAGAAGGAAACCTGAAACATTTTCCTTCATGAAGTTCCTTCAGTGTGGGCTTGGAACCTTATCTTAAAGCATTGTACCTAGTGGTATCTAGTGACTTTCAACCAGGGCCTGTGAGTGTGCACTGAATTTGTAAGATGAAGGGAGGGGAAGAAGGAGACCTCTTCATTTTCAGGGTAGAAACCTTTAACTGATAGAAGGGTATGATGTTGGAAAGCTGGAACCAAGTTTGCATTTTCAAGGGCTAGGGGGAAGGGAAGATCTCTACAAAATACTGTTTAAAACAGCTTAGTGCCACTTGGTTGTCTCTTTTAAGTACATGTTGTACACTAGTAGACAGTTCTAGCATTTATCTGGAGGATTTCAGGGTCAACCTATGGAATCAGGATTTTTAGCAAGTTTGCTTGTGGTTTTATCTTGGCTTTATAATAATCATTTGGCTGGTCTTCTGGTCATAGATGCTAACTATGAAACAGATGTCCAGGCCTATACTTTCATCACTCTAGGATGGTAAAGTGCTACGCTCTCTTCTATGGTTATGAATATTTATTAAGGTTGGAATGACATTTCATTGATTGTTTAGATCACAGCTCAGTTCCTGTAGAAAACGAACTGTAAAACTATCTGAAGACCATGCAAGAGGCAAAATAAAACTTGAAGTGAACGTGTGTGGTGGTGTACTGTGTAAACCTACTTCTTGTTTCTGCCTGGTACCTTTTCTCCTGCCTTTCATGCCTCATCTATAAGCACGTATTCTCCACAGCTGTTCCAAGTTAGGGGCTGCATCTTCCCATTCTCATCTTCAGCAAAAACACTTCCTTCCAGATTTCCCTCAAGGCAAGCAAGGTAAAAGATGAAAGTAGACTAGTCTTGGCCAAGCCACTCTCTTTCCCACAATTAACAGCCTGGGCGTGAGTTAGGGCAGCTAGTTTGAATGAGTTCCCTTAATCTAGTGGGATAAGGAGTACAGTTTCAGTTTATCAGATTGGTCAAAAGGTGAATGATGGGGGTTGGAGAGTTGCCCTGCCCAAACTATGTGACAGGAGTCTAAGGTGGAAGGATGTTTGGGTTGATTCGTAATAAGCTCCAAAACGTGCCTGCCAGGAGTAGCATCCCCAAATCTGATGTGATATCCTTTGCTAGCAAGCTCCAGCATCAAGGCAGCATCTGAAGCTTAATAAAGCTATGCCTTCTGGATAGTAAACTTAAGGTTGTTAGAGCAGGAAGCATACTAGGAAGAGGACCGAGTAGTTCAAATAGAAAATACCTGTAGCTGAAGTCTTTCAGGATCCTCGGCTCTCCTGGAGCAAAGGCAAATAGCATGATTCCTTTGCTTTCATAAGAAAAGCGCTGCCCTGAAATTCGCCTTTACAAGGGGAGTTGGAAGTGTTTACACTTTTGTATCTATTCTCCCTTTAACGAAAGCTTACCTGGATCGGGGGAGTGGAGACAGCAGAGGGTGAGAGGAACTAGAGAAAATGGAGGCAGGAGCCACCTTCGGGAGCCGTGGTCATGGAAGTAAGCAAGGGTATTAACATTAAAAAGAAAAATCCATGCTTCTGTGATGTTACTCCCCGCAGTCCCGACACAACAGTCTGACCAGAGGCCGGACTGGCTCCCCAGGACCGGTTGTGCCCCGGTCCCTTCTCTCTCAAACGCCAGCGGCTCCTTTAATGGGCGGGGCCGGAGCCAGCGACGAGTCCCTCCGCTTTGTACGTGTCGGGGGCGGAGTTCCCAGACGGCCCTTGCAGCATGGCCGCCGGCGCCGCCGCCGCCTTAGCGTTCCTGAGTCAGGAGAGCCGAGCCCGGGCCGGAGGGATCGGGGGTCTGCGGGTCCCGGCTCCGGTCACGATGGACAGTTTTTTCTTCGGTATTGAAGAAAGGAGGGGATGAAGGTGGTGCTGGGGCGGTCGGACAGGGCTGAACAGGAATGCAACGTGGGTGAACACGACGTGGGTGGGGGCGAAGGGGGCCCCCCCGCACGCTGCAGCCCAAGCGGAAGGGGGCGGTGCGACCCCTTCTCCTTATGTGCAGGGAGGGGCCCAGGGCCGAGTGCCCCAGGTGTTCCTAAGAAGTGGGCCCGTAAATGGCCGGTCTGACCTTGGCTACACGTGACAGAGGTTTGGTGGAACGCTCAGACACACACTGTTACCTCTTACAGGCTGTGAGCTCTCCGGCCACACCCGCTCTTTCACCTTCAAGGTAGAAGAAGAAGATGATTCGGAGCATGTGCTGGCTTTGACCATGGTGAGGGGCGGGGAAGGGTGGTGAATAGTTGGTCCAGAGCAGGCAACTCGGGGGCCTCCACCTGTCCCCCCAATCCCTTTTACTGGGAGTCACCTCTTCCTGACCCCCACATGGGCGATTCCCTGGCTAGGTGATCCGGGGACCACTGGGGCGGGGCAAGTTCTAGGGTAGATGCTTCCACTTGTGGTGTCAACCCTTGTTTGGGGAGACCCAGAGGCCCTGTGTACCCTTCCCAGCTCTGCCTCACTGAGGGGGCCAAAGATGAGTGTAATGTGATAGAAGTCGTGGCCAGGAATCATGACCACCAGGAGATTGCAGTCCCTGTAGCCAACCTCAAGTTGTCCTGCCAACCCATGGTGAGTTCCCCTGCCATGCTGGGTGATGGAGGTGGGGGGTAGGGCTAGGGGTGGGGGTGAGGAATTGAGGACTCAAGGACTAACTCATCAGGAGGTTGGGCAGGCCAGGCCTTCATCCTTGTCTTCCTTCCAGCTCAGTTTGGATGACTTCCAGCTCCAGCCACCTGTAACCTTCCGCCTAAAGTCAGGTTCTGGCCCTGTGCGGATCACTGGGAGGCACCAGATTGGTGAGAGCCCTCTCCTTTGCCTCTAGTGGATTCTCCATCAGGTCTCCCCCACTGCTTCACACTCCTGCCCCATCCCAGACTTATCTCCTAGTGCAGGTCCCATACAGGCTATACCCTCCACTTTCTGTCCTACTCGAGCCTACCTCCTGCATGAAACCTGTCCCAACTTCTCCACCTCCATTAATGTGGTCTCCTTTAGCTCTCTGTCATCTTAGTATCTGAGGTTCTTCCCACCTAGATCATAAGCTCTGGGAGGTCAGGGTCCCTGCAAGCCTGGCACCACAGGGCATGAATAAATGACATATGGTATGAAGGGGGTCTGGCTTGAACCTCCTCTTTCTTTACTGCTTACATTTCCACCAGTTACTATAAGCAATGACGTTTCTGAGGAAGAAGAGAGTGAAGAAGAAGGTAGTGAGGAGGAGGAAGCTGAGTTGTGCCCCATCCTGCCTGCCAAGAAGCAGGGGGGTAGGCCCTAGCCTCCTTGGTGAGTTGGGGGAAGGGGTCCAGCAAGGTCTGGGATGAAGTAGGACAAGCAGGTGAAGGCCTAGATGCTGACCCCTTGTTTGCTCTTCTCAGGTCAGCTAGCTACATGTGCCATGCACCATGTTCCTGTACAAGTTTCAAGAAATTTAAATGTGTCTTCTCCGTTGAAGAGGATGGGTGGGTGGGTGGGGTCTTGGGCTGGTGCTAGGAGAGAGGGTGGTCCTATCCCTCATAGAGCCCTGGTATTTTTCTAATCTTATGCCCTACCTGGGACTTCCCTTTTCTCCAGGATTGGGAGGAACTCTGAACTTCTGTCCTCACCCTCTCTCCCCACTTGCCTATGAGATTGGAGATCAGCATCTGAAGCTCAGGACTGCACATTTTTAATACTTTTTACATTTTTGGATAAAGGTTGAAATAAAGTGATGTGGAGTTTTTTGCAACTCATTTGTGTGGCTTCTTTACCTGCTGGTGTGGCATTCCCCTAGGGACCACCAGGTGGCACTGTGGCAGCATCGAGGGTGGCCCTGGGCCTGGGGAGGGTGAAGAAATGTGGGATCCTGCTATCCCTAGGACCCCGGGGGCAGGCCAGGCCTGGGCCCCAACTGCCTTGCTAAAAGAGGACCTCCCAACACCAAGCCCATTCCCAGTCCCTACAGGTGGGGGAGGGCCATCCCAGGAGGTTATCAGCGTCCAAACAAGGGGCTTGGGCCTCTGTCAGCACTCAGGCTGATGGGCAGGGGGGCAGATAAGGGGGCTTAAGCAGTCCAAGGAATGTGCATCCCTAGATCCACGAAGGGGCTCAGGCCCTGAGAGGGCCTGTGAGGGGTAGGGCAGAAGCCAGTCTTTACTCCTCCTTCCAGTCTTATGGGCTGTCTCTGAGCGGGTCTGGGCCCTTAGAAACCTGATTCCGGGGGCCAGATGGAGGGGGCTGGCCAGATTGGGTGACAGGGAAACCAGAATCCGGGTGGCCTGGCATATGGGGGCAGAGAGGGGCTCCTGGGATTCAGCCTCCTGGGCTAAGGGGTTCCTGATTCCCAGCACATTGCCTGGTCTGGGGGTCTCTGGTGCCCGTAATCAGGTGTTCTGAGGTTTGACTGCTCCTAAGCCAGGAAGAGAAAGGGAAGTACCTGGTGTGAGCATTCGTGTGTATGTGACCAACTCTGGGGTCAGCAGTTCAGCAGCTGTGTTGATGTGGGGTGGGGGGCGCGTATTTCAGTGTCCCACATACAAACAAACAAACAAGAGGTTAACTCCTGAGACAGCCTGGGGCCAGACATGCTGAGGATGGACAAAGTACAGTGCCTGGTGGGGTGTGGGGTGGTAGGGCCAGGCCCACTCCCTCCCACACTGGCTGCTGGGCAAATGAGTGAACAAGTGGGAGGGGTCCCTAGGTAACCCGAAGAGGCTGGTATTGGGGCAGGTAAGGTAAACTTTGGGGAGTGTCCCACAACACGGAAAAGCATTCCCACTTCAACACACATCCCTGGAGTAGGTTCCCCCCTCCCCGTGGTGAGGAGCTCTAACTTCCCTTTTCTCTCAAGTTGAGGATAAAGGAAGATGATATCTCTCTGTGTTGCAGTGATCGGGGTCGCAGGCCCCTTTCTCCTCTCCAGGAGGGCTTTGCTGAAGTGCTTCCATCGGGAACGAGAGTGGTGGGCCGACCAGGCTCCAGACCATTCACCTTCCTGTGGCAGGGGTCCCGAGGGAGGGGGGAATTGCAGCTAGCGCCCTCTGGTGGGCGAGATTGAAACCGCCTTTGGCCGTGGGCTCCCCACGCCGCCTTGCAGGGGGGGCTACGTGAGTGATCTCGCCCGTGAGTGGCCTGGGGTGCCGAAGTTTAGGCTGAAAGCGAGGAGTACGTCACTGAGGCTGACTGTATTGGTTCTTTGATTGCTTGCTTGCTTGATTGATTCGTTCGCTAGAAGAGCTCTTGTTAGAGCCCTTCTCTTCTTCCTCTCACCCATAACCTCCAGAGGCCTCGGCACGTGCTTGGTTGGGGGCGCGGGAGACTGGCTGAGTGCAGCGAAAAGTCATCTCTGGGGGAAGCCTCCCCAACCCACCCATCTACGCCCTGTGCGTGGCCCAGCTCGGACAGTTACCCCCTGCGAAGCCGCTGAGCGCTCATTGTAAGCCTTGACTGTTTGCTGGGTGGCTCTCCCCGCGACCCAGGCAGGCGCCGAGCGCGCTCCTGCCCGCAGTAGGGGCCCAATCCACATCTTCCCCTTCTTGCAGGACTTTCCCGGCCCGAAGGGGCGCCCGGCCGACAGAGCCGCGAACTGTTTTTTCTCCCTCTCCGCCCCGCCTCTCGGTGCCCGTTCTGTCGGCTCAGCGCACAGTAGGAGCACTGCCAATTCGCTTTGGCCGGGAGCACTGAGGGATGAAGGCGTCCGCCGGGGTTTGCAGACTGCTGGAGGACGGGCAGGCCTGTATTCGGGGGGCGAGGGAGACGACTCCCAGGCAGCGGCCCCAAGTGCTTAACGTAGTCTCGGCGATTTGCATTTGAACAGTCGGTGGAGAGTCGGCGGCGCTTTGAACGCCAGGCGCCGGAGGCGCACAGGGGAGCTCTCGGCTGTCCGGGCGGCCCCGCGCCGGCTGGTGTGGATGTGAGGGGCCCAGGGTGGGCCGGGGGCGAGGGATGCGTTCGGAAAGAGGCTGAAGGTGTGTGTTTGGGTCCCTGCGAGGGCGTGTTTGCGGAGAGGGGCTGTTTGTGTTGGCGAGGAGTGTGTGTTTGTGTTTGCAGGAGGCGAGGGCGAGGGTGTGTGTGTGTGTGTGTGTGTGTGCGTGCGTGTGTGTTTGCGGAGTGTGGGGGCGGCCGGGAAAGGTGGCCGGGCTGTCACTCAGCGATCAGGTTGACAGGCGCTCCCTCATCAGGGCTGGGGAGCTCTGATTGCAGATTCGAGGAAACAAAATAGCAATTGTAATTACGGGGCTTTGATAAGATAAAGGAAGGAGCGAGCTGGCCGGGAAGGGAGCAAGCGAGGGAGGGAGAGAGTGGCTTGCTGGGGCCCCGACGGAATATTTGCATCTGTCACTCACCGGGCGTGCCCGGGCGGTGCCGGCGCCCTACGTGAGGGTGTCCCCATCTGCTCCCTCCCCCCTCCCCCCACACCCCCACCACAAGACATAGACTTTTGGGGAGATGAGAAGAATCTCTAAAACTGATGAGGGTTCATTTCGGGGGAAGTTGTCAAAATGTAAAGGAATTCTGTCCTATAGAAAGGCCCCTTGATAGAGGTTAAAGTGTATACTAAAACCTTGACCTCCACACTTTTAGGTCCCAGGACGCCCATCTCTTCTGGGGAGTGGGTTAAGATCATTGAGGCTCAGCTCAGGGACTTCAGAACCAGGGTTGTGGGAGCTCCAGAACCAGGGTTGGACCTGAGTCACATGCTCTCTGGCCTCCACCCCCACCCCAGGGAAGGGCTGGTGCCCAGAGTGACTCCAGTTGTAGCTCCAAGACTATGCACGCTGAGCATGGGCTAGACTGCCCTGACTCCGGCCTGGGTCCTGCTCCACGCTGTTCTCATCAGACTGTTTTCAGAGGGCTGAGTCCCCAGTGGGGAGAAGGCCCTTCCCACCCTCTGCTCTCCATCTCTCCATTCACTCATTCATTCATGCACACAAATAAACATTTTCAGGGGCCTACTATGTGCAGGGCATGCGTTTAAGATGGTGAGCATCCTGCCTGATTGCAGCAGTACAGCTGGGGGGTGGAGATTTGGCAAGCAGCCTGCAGGCCTCTAAGACAGAGGACAGTAAGGAAAAGAGCTGGTTTGGGCTGTGGGCACCAGAGCCCACCTCACCTGTCTCCCTTCTAATGGGCTCACCTCTTAGTGGGGTTGAGAGGAGACAGTGCAAGTCCAGCCTTTAGCAAATACGAGTGCTCAATAAATAGTGGGGCTTATGATTATTATCCGAAGGCAAGTCTTCCTGGGGAAGCCACTCCTGGGCTGAGGTCTAAAGTCTCAGCCAGTTTCTTCATTGTTCATTCATCAAATGCCAACTGCAGAACAACCCTGCCCAGGCCAGTGCCATGAGCTGCAAGTTCCGATCTAAAAGACGTGGTCCTTGCCTGGAGGTCTGTGTGTGCAAGAGCCAGAAGAGTGAACAGACTCCTGGAGCGGGGGGTGGGGGGACACGGGACAGGAAGGCTCAGGGAGTCTCCTTCTCTGAGGAGGGATGAAGTCTTGAGACAAGTCCTCTGACTGTTCTCCCATCTATGCATTGCTCAGTGTTGGCATTATGGCTGGGAGTAGGAACAGGTGGGGCATCGGGACAGGTGAAGCACGGGGAGAGGGAAGGTAGGCAGAACTTGATTGTACTGCTGGGCAAGGACCTGCCTACTGCCCCTGGCCTAATAGCTTCCCGGGACCACCCCAACCCCTCCAGTCCAACCCCCAAGGACATGGGGTGCCAGTGGGGCAGGGGAGGTCGTGGGTGGATGCAGCAGCTGGGTAGGGCATCATTGGCTCAAGCTGCTCCTCAGAAATGTCAGTCCCAGGGCGTCTCTGCCCACCCAAGCTGCTGCCAAAGAAGCACCATGGCTCAGGGTTTCCAGAAGCCTCTGGGGGGGAGCAATGAGGGGCTGGGAGAGGCCTGGACACTACTTCCTTCAGGGACTCCCCCCATGCTTGACACAAAGCACCAGTCCACGTCTAGTCCAGTAGGTGTGTAAATGCCTCAGTGCACAAATACTGAGGCTCAGAGAGGGAAAGGCAGGGCGGCCTGGATCTGAGTCTCTTCTCCAGGAAAAGCAGCTCACAGTCGTTATTTTTGCCCCCTCCGCCTGCTGCTCTGGGAGGGCGGCAGCGACTATAGGTCCTGCCAGGGACCCACAAGGGTGGCTCATGGTGCCTCTCAAGCTTCAGGTTAGTGTGTGGGGGACGGACGCAGGAGTGAAGGTGATAGTAAGGGAGGGGACATTCCTCGCTCTCAGGGTCTTTTTGGAGACGGGGCGAGACAGAAGAGACCCGCAGCAAGGGTTACTCAGCAGAAAGGCGGGGGTGGGGGTTCGGGTCCCCGTCGCAGGGAGCGCACAGCCATTCCCTCCCGCGTCAGCGGCCACTTCCAGGGGACACACAGGGCCGAAGCACACAGTAGGTGGCTCAGAGACCCGCCGCCTAGTCTGAGGCATAAGCGGACCCGGCCCCACGGTGGAGACTTGGCACCTTCCGACCCCGGCGCACCCGCGGTCCAAGGAGCCCAAGCCCGAGGCGCCCCCCCACCCCCCATCCCCGCGGGTCCAGACCCCTAGAGCGCGCAAGGGGTCAGCCCCGGGATGGGGGGGAGGCGTCCCCACCGGCCGCCCCCCGCCCCTCCCGCCGTCCTCAGACCCCTCCCCTAGCCCAGACCCCCAATCCCAGACCCGCCGGCCGCCCCGCCCCGGTCCGCCCCGCCCCCGCCCCGGGCTGCGTCCGGGCCCCAGCTCCCAGCCGGGGGCTGCGGGCTCCGGCCGCCCGCCCCGCGCTCCCCCCTCGCGCCCGGTGCGGCGCCCCCCGCCCCTACCCCTCCCCCTCCCTTCCCACCTACCCACCCACCCTGCCGGCCCGTTACCCTCCCGCCCGCTCCGGCTCCTGAGCAGCCAGCGGCCACCGGCTCCGGCAGCGGCGCAGAGCCACTCGGCACGGCGCGGCGCGGCGAGCTCGACATTCCACGGGACCCGCGGAGCCGCGTCCGGACCGCCGCCCGCCGCCCGCGCTCCAGCCTTCCTCGGCCGCCGCCGCCCTCGGCTCGTCCGTCGCGGCCGCCCGCGGGCCGGCGCGATCCCGCCGGGGTTCTCGGTGCTCCCCGGGCCGCGCGCCATGGGCAGCCCCCGCTCGGCGCTGAGCTGCCTGTGAGTACGGCCGCAGCCCCCGCGTCCCCGCCGGGCCCGCGCCGCCGCGCCCTCTCCGCTCACCCCGCGCCCTCTCTCTCCCGCCCGCTTTTGTCTCCCACAGGCTGTTGCACTTGCTGGTTCTCTGCCTCCAAGCCCAGGTAAGGCGCACTGCGCGGCGGCGGGGCCCGGGCGGGCCGGCGGGGGCCGCCGGTTGGCAAGGTCGGGCAGGGGCCCGAGGACCGACCCTGCGGCCAGCGCGGCAGGGCTGGAAGGAACCTTAGGATTCCAGCCCCGCACTTGCCCTAGGAGGGAGCTAGGGAACAGAGAGGGAGCGCCCCGCCTAAGGTCACACAGCTGGTGTGCGGCGAGGCTCGAACCCAAGGTTTCGGACTCCAGCGCTGCCTCCCGCGCATCCTAGCCACCCCTAACCTGGGGTGGATAGGGAGCTCGAGGGGCAGCCACACCTGGCTGCCGAGGAAGGGGGGAGCTGGGGCCTGGGAGCGTTCGTTGTCAGAAGTCCCGGTGACCGCCGCAGGGACTCTCTCCGCGGCTCTCTGGGGAGACTTGTGGCGGGTCTGGCCGAAAGATCAGGTGCCTAGGCTCTCTGCGCTCTCAACATTTGCTCCGTAAATTTGTCTTTATAAATGTCAGGGGTCGGGCAGCGCTGTCTCCCTACTTACAAGCGCCCTGCTTTTCTAGGAAGGCGTGGTGGTGCGTGGGGGTTGGGGGGGGGGGCGGCGGCGCTGGGCAGGGAGCTTGCTTCCCTGATCCTGGCCAGGAGTCCCAGGGTGTTTCCCAACAGGTAGGTCCAGATCGTTCCATCCTTGCTAGGCTGGGTCTGCCCGACTTTCCTGGGTTGGGTGTTGTGGCCCGAGCTGGCATGTTGGGGGGACCACCCAGCCCCTGCCGGCGGCCTGGGGTAGTGGAGGCGCGTGCAGGGCGATGGGGGCCACTCGGGCCCCTGGGCAGAGTAGCATTATAATGGCGTGTTGTGTATTTTTCAATTTCCTAAAGGTAACTGTTCAGTCCTCACCTAATTTTACACAGCATGTGAGGGAGCAGAGCCTGGTGACGGATCAGCTCAGCCGCCGCCTCATCCGGACCTACCAGCTCTACAGCCGCACCAGCGGGAAGCACGTGCAGGTCCTGGCCAACAAGCGCATCAACGCCATGGCAGAAGACGGGGACCCCTTCGGTAAGGCGAGCTGCACCGGGCAGGGTGAAGGTAGACTGTAGAACATGCCCTCCTTCCCCTGGCTGGCCTGCCCTGCCCGGACCCGCCCGCCCCATCTGTGCCGGCCAGAGGCCTCTCCAGCTCAGAGGGAAGGAGTTAAGGCAAAAAAGCATCTTGGGGGTCAGCTGGAGATGAGAGGGCTAGGAAGGGGACCCCGGGGAGTACTTGGCCCACAGGTACCCCTTCCCTGCCCAGCAAATGAATGAATCCAGGAGTCTCCCTTTCCACCTCCACCATTCACACACCCCTCCCCAGGTGCAGGTGGAGACAGAGGGTTCTGCAGGAGGGGCCACAGGTTTAAGGGAAGCGCTTGAAAGAGGATATGTCACCAGGGTCCAGAAAAGGAGAGTTGGGAAAGAGAAGGGAGAAAAATCCTCACCCCACCCCCAGCCCTTCCAGCTTGTACAGGGGGTGCCACAAACCTTTAAATATTTTGATCAGAAGGGCCAACTGCACATAGGCACTGGGCTTGGGAAGGGGCCCTTTCCACTCCACTGACCCAGGAACCCAGGTGGTGGTCGGAACCGGGCTCCTGACTCCTCATGGGGTGGTGAGTCCAGGGAGCTACTGCAGGGCAGAGAGGCTGAGGACTGATTGATTTCTAAAACATTCAATATTCCTGCCTTGAAACCAGGCCAATTTCCAGAGTCCTGGACGTACCAAGAGAAAAGCAAGCCCTCTGGGCGGCTGGTGTTGTTTTTAGAGAGCGATTATTGTGAGTTTAAAAACCTTTAAATAATGACCAAGTTAAACAAGCATGAAAGGAGAGGGGAAGACTCTATTAAAATGTAATAAAAAGGTGAGGCATTTTAAGAGCTAAGAAGAAAAATGAAGAATGATATAAAACAGAAAAAGAACGAGCCTTTTTTCAGATGTGGAGTTTGAAAGGAGTTGCAAGTCTGTAAACGTTAAAAAAGAGGTTCAAGATTGTTCTCTATGAATCTCTGGAGAGACCCCCGCGTCTGGCAGAGCGATTAAAACTCTTCTTACTTTCACCTTTTTTAACATTTCCTGAATACTTTCTCCTCTTCTCGAGCCAGTTTGGGGGATCGAGTATGTCTCACTGCATTTTTTCTGCATCGACGTAGCTGACTTCCCTTCAAAGCTGGAGAAGGAGACATAATTTTCCCGGGATAAATCTGTCACTGGGGTGGAAGAATAGGTTTGAAAATGTTAAGCTTTCCAAAAGGCCGTTAGGGAAAGCCGCCGCAAACTGCGGCCCCAGCTCCCCAGCTCCATCCAGGAAGGGGAGTGGGGGCTCTCAGTGGAGAGGGTGGGGGGCGGCCTGCCCGGTGGCCGAGCTCCCCCGCTGGGCTGGCAGGGCCAGCCTGCCGTCCCTTTGTCCCTCCAAACTGGCTGCTTGCTGCCCTTCTCAGCTTCCAAGGAAAGGGAACGAATGCTTAGCTCCTCCTGGGTTTACTCCACTGGAGCAAATGGCCCAGCATCCTTGGGTTTTGGGGAGGGAAGAAGAGGCTACGCTGGCCATGGCGGAGCTCATCTTCAGACCTCAGAAGTCTGATGCCCACTTCTGTCCTTACAAGTGTAGGAAGCTTTCCAGGTTCCCTGATCCCTGCCTGCCAGGCAGGAGTGGGAGCTGGAGGGCCCACGAGCAGAGGCGTAGGGTGTGCAGCTGGGACAGTATGAGTCTGGGGGAGAATAGCAGAGAGGTCCGAGTTGCTTCCCTGCGGGTCCCAGGAAGGAAGAGAGGGATTGTTCCAGCCCCGTCTGCCCCATTTGGCCGGAATCCTCAGAGTGGGATCCTCTCGCCCCTTCTCCCGTCAGTGTCCCTCCTGGCCCTAGCAGCAGTGACTCCTTGCTCTGGAAGGCAGATCAGGAGAGGGATGAGCAGACTGGCTGGGTCCAAGAGGAGGTGGGTGGGAGGGGAGGTGACAGCTGCATTTCCCTGGCTGACTTGGAGCCAGACTGGAGAGTTGGCCATTGGGTCCCAGCTCTGTGCTTATGTGAAGGGGTGGGGGGCAGTCACAGGCTGGGCAGTGAGGGCTGCCTTGCTGACCTTGGTACCCATCCCCCCCCCATTAATTTTGGGGACAAAGAAGGCACTGCCTTGTTAGTGCAGGCTGGGAGACAGCTCTGGGAGTTCCAGAACTGCTTTCTCAAGGAGGGAAAAGGAGTAGAGAGGACAGGAGACCCAGCCCCTCCTGTCCTATTCCCAACAGCTAAGTCAGCCCTCATTCCCTTCTTGGGCACAGCCTCCAAGGGAGGAATTACACAGGGACGAGACAGGGACCAGGACTTCTGTGGCAAGTTGGCTGTCTGAGGGGAGGGCACAGGGGAAGAAGGCACAGAATTCAGCTCCCTGTCTCATCAGCTTTCCAGACGGAGAGGCAAGCATGCCTGATTTTCTCCCCTCCTCACCCACAGAAAGTGTTTGGTCACCGGGGTGAGAAGCCCAGCTGTGATGGGGGTTGAGAGAGAAAAGACTATTTGAGTCATTGCTTTCTGGACACTGGGGCTGGGGACAGTGGTGACTGGGAAGCGTGGAGAAGAGCAGAAGCCTCCTGGCTGGGGTCTGAGGTTCTGGGGAAGCAGCTGGTAGTGCTCAGGCTGCGTGTGTAGGGAGAGTGGTCCGCATGCCCGTCAGAGCAGGGGTGGGGGTGGGGGGCCAAGGCTGTGAGTTAGAACCCGAGGTGTCAGAAACGGGAGAGAGTGCTTTTAGGTTTTGCCTCAGAACTCGTGTCACTGCTGCACCCCAGAAGTTTCTAGTGGTCTGTGAGGCATGTGCACATACTGCTTTGAGTTTGAAGGATTCCCAGGGATCTTCTGATGAGAGTAGAACTCTAGTCATGAAGCCTTGACGTGGAAGTCAGTACTGTCCGGTTTTAGACGAGGGTCTGTTCAGCTTGATGGCTCTAAGATTCCTCTGCAGAATCCGGCTTGTGCTTCCTGATCTCGTCCATCCCCCCGTGAACTGCCAGCTGAGGGGCCTGAGGCCCAGGAAGGGGACGTGATCCTTCCCAATGTCGCGCAGCATATCGGCAGCTGGGCTGGGGCTGGAGCCCACGTCTTGGGTTCCTGCTCTTGGAGCAGTTGCTACTGGGATGTGACAGGTCTGAGGCTCAGCTGGGGTGAAGATGTGGTACAGTGGGGGTCAGGGCGCTTCCAATAACCATCCCCGCACCTTCCCTGACAGCAAAGCTCATTGTGGAGACAGATACCTTTGGGAGCCGTGTTCGAGTCCGAGGAGCGGAGACTGGCCTCTACATCTGCATGAATAAGAAGGGGAAGCTGATCGCCAAGGTGAGGGCCCAGAAGGAATGGAGGGTCCCTGGGGCCTGGGGAGGGGGCTGGGCTGGCAGAGCTCCTCCAGGATCCCGGAGAGACACAGAGCCACCTTGGGGTTACCTAATGACTGGGTGGGGGTGGGGGAGGTGAGAGAGAAGGAAACTGCTTGAGAGATGAAAAGCTATAAAGGCCAAGGAGGAAGAAGGAAGGCTAGGGAAGGGGCTGGTGGGGGGGTTGGTAAATTCCATATATCTTTTTAACAAATCGCCAAATTGCTTTGCTATTATGTCCAATTACATGGTACCAGCATTTGGAATGTTCGGTAAGCCGCAGGCCCAGCCCCTCAGCCGAGCTCTGAAATGGCCCCATTAGTCACGGCTCTTCTCCAGCCTCGAGCTCCCTGCTTCCTGGGCTCCGCGTCTCCCCGAAGGCCTCCCCTCCCCCATGGGGTGGCTGCCCTGGGGCCCCTGGGGTCCTGAAGGGCGGGGTGGGGTGGGGGGGTGGGGGGGATGTGTGGTGCAGCTGGGGAAACGGGTGCGAGCCGCTCGGCCAGACTGGTGGGCAGGAGGCCAGGGCAGGCAGGGTCTGGGCCCCCTCTCTGGCCCTCTGTGTTGGGGCCCAGCCCCTCCGGAGACAGCCATGTGTCACTGCTGCCCGGGAGGACAGGAAGTTGCCGGGTGGGCTGCGGCTTGTGAGGGATTAGAGAGCGGGTGCCCGGGCGGGGGTGGGGCCGTCGCTCGTGCCCACCCTGCCATCTGCTGGGGCGCCCACCTGCTGTCTGGGGCCGCCTGCCCTCTGCCTCTGCTGGGGTGGGGGTGGGGGTGGGCTGGGGGTGCGGCTCGGGCCCGAGCCCAGTAACGCCCGCGTCTGGCCCCACTACCTGCAGAGCAACGGCAAGGGCAAGGACTGCGTGTTCACGGAGATCGTGCTGGAGAACAACTACACGGCCCTGCAGAACGCCAAGTACGAAGGCTGGTACATGGCCTTCACACGCAAGGGCCGGCCCCGCAAGGGCTCCAAGACGCGGCAGCACCAGCGCGAGGTCCACTTCATGAAGCGGCTGCCCCGCGGCCACCACACCACGGAGCAGAGCCTGCGCTTCGAGTTCCTCAACTACCCGCCCTTCACGCGCAGCCTGCGCGGCAGCCAGAGGACTTGGGCCCCGGAGCCCCGGTAGGCGCGGCCGCCCTCCCCGCCGCGCGGCGCCGCTGCTCGCGGGGGAGCACAGAGAAACTCCGGGAGCCGAGGTCCGCGCTGCTGAAGGCTGGGGAGGAGCCGGGGGAGCCCCGGGTTCTAGCCTTTGATAATTGTTTGCCGTTGGGTTTTTTGTTGTTGTTGTTGTTGTTTTGTTTTGTTTTTTTAAACAAAAGAGAGGCTCTATTTTTGTATTCCATTTGGCTGTGGCGTCTGTCTTCTTCACTTTCGGGAAGGCCGGCAGTGGCCTAGACTGGGATTCTGGCGGGGTTCCCTCCGGGTCGGGGGGCTTTTCCAGGCCAGCAGAGGTGCTCCTGAGATCCCGGCGCCTGCAGGACAAGCTGGCTGGGCAGCCGGGAGCCCACTGCCCCCCACACCCAGGCGGGGGCAGGGAGGAAAGGGTGGGGACTTAGAGCAGGTTTTTTAAGGCTGGGTGTGGGGAGGGGGTGGATGTGTTTTAGTTGTTATTAAATGACTGAAATATTTATTTAACTTGCGTATTAAAAATGTGTGTTGGAGAGCAAGTCCTGTGGGGGTCGGCCCCTCCCCCTTCCCCAGCTGCCGGGCGGCCCTAACCCTAACCAGTTCCCACTGGAGCCTCCCTCCAGCCTGACTTAGGACCTGTGCCTGTCATTGTTATGGAGGGGCTCTCCTGATGGGACAGAAGCAGGCAAAGGGGCAAGAAGAGGCTCTTAGCTGGTCCTGGGAGCTCTCAGACCAGGACCTCCTCGCTCCTTGGGGGAGTCATTGCCAACACTTCCCCTAGCCACCTCTAGGGCAGAAAAGAGGGCTCTGCTCCGACCAGAGCTGCTTTCATGGTTTCAGTGAATCTTTATTTTTATTTTTTTAATATTTTATTTATTTATTTGTCCGGGGGGGGGCAGGGAGTGGAAGGGAGAGGGAGAGGGAGAAGCAGGCCCCTGCTGAGTGAGAAGCCTGATGTGGGACTCGACCCCAGGACCCCGGGATCATGGCCTGAGCCGAAGGCAGATGCTTAACCGACTCAGCCGCCCAAGCGCCCCTCAATGAATCTTTAAAAAGTGCCTCTGTGTGTGTGTCTAGATCTGTGCAGAGGGCAGGCTGGAGATGCCAGAGCTGGTGCTTTCTGAGTATCAGCCTCCAGCGGATGAAAGAAAAGCAGCTGCCAGGGCCCAAGGTGGGGTTACGCTGGAGGGCAGACCGCCAAGACTGGTGCTGGTGACTGAGACACGGAGCGGTGCTGACTTTTGAAGCTCTGGTTCTAGAGAGCTGTGAGCGGAAGTTGCTGAGCTTAGGTGCTGCAGCAGGGCCCAGGGACCATGACCCTGGGAGAGGCTGCCGACCCTGGAGAGATGGGGCCCAGAGGGAGAGGAGCTGGGCAGGTGACCAGGAGGGAAGTTCACGGGTGGAGAGCAGGACTCAGACTCTGGCCCCGGAGGAGAAGCAACAGCTCATGGGTCAGAAGGACTGGCCCAAGACGGACCTGCTGTGGAGGAAGGAAGCCCAGGCCGCGCTAGGGCGATGATGGAGCAGGTCACGGTGTGGGCACAAGGGCTGGCCTGTGGTGGGCAGAGAGCTGTGTATTTGGATGTGGACTGGAGAGCCAGGCATCACAGCACATCGAGGGACAGCCCAAGCCCAGAGGCAGCAGGTCTCCTGAGGGCAGAGCTGGCCCCGTCTTCATAACTGAGGCCTCCCATTCTGGCCGTTTCTGCTGCCTTCTTTTGACAGCGCAGCTACCGGGCCAATCCAGAAACCTCTTCCCTCTGGGCCTCTGTTCCTCGGCACTTCCTTGGAGTGGGGGGCACCCCAAGGCTTCCTAACCACGTGGGCCTCTCAGAGCTGAAGCCGCAGGTTCCAGGGTCATGCCATCCAGGTGGACCAGGAGCTCCATGACTCAAGGGGAAGCCTTGGAGGAGAGAGGCTGGGGATACTCTGGGCTCTGGCCATGCCACCTCCTCTGGCTTGCTATGGGGGTGAGGGGCTCTGGAGAGAGGAGGTGTCTCCCAGGTGCATAGACACCGGGGATGTGGGGAGGGGCTCTAGACATCTCTGTTCCAGCTCCCCCAGCTCTTAGTGCCTCCTCCTCTGCTCCATCCCCTCCACTCCCCCTTTAATTAATTCTGGGTGAGCAGCCTGGCTTTATTGTGCAAGGAGCTCGGGTCTCACTGTGGGAAAAGTCACACCTTCTGAGCAGCTTCTGATGCCATGCAAATGAAGAGACCGTCCAGGAAACGCTTTCATCTGCACGGCCGCCTGTCCAGCCCCCAGCCCAGTAATTGCCCACATTTCATTTGTTTGAGAGCAATTCCTGGGGGAAGCCATAGGGTAGGAGGGAGTCTGGGGTGGGGGTGGAATGTCAGGCTCTCCCTGCCTGTGATCCTGGCCACGGAGTGGCGGCTGGTCACCGGCTAGGCCAAAGCCATTCCTGCAGCCCCCCGGGGCCAGGGACGCTCGAGTTCTCTGGCGTGGTGGATGGAACTGTGCCGTGGAGGCCGTGAGGGAGAAGCGGTGGGCTGTCCGCAGAGCCAGACCTGCCTTACAGAGAGGAGGGAGATGCCTGGTGGTGGTGGCTGGGGGCAGCGGAGAGGTGGCTGGGAGGTGGGGGTCCTCGAGGCTG
Organism: Mirounga leonina; assembly: GCF_011800145.1. Taxonomy (NCBI): domain Eukaryota; kingdom Metazoa; phylum Chordata; class Mammalia; order Carnivora; family Phocidae; genus Mirounga; species Mirounga leonina. The sequence goes on along the minus strand of NW_023270265.1, from coordinate 27,441,055 downwards.
CCCAGGGCTTTGGGAAGGGCTGACTTCAGGCAGGACCCCGGGCCGGGGACCCATGCGAGCAGAGCCCAGAGCGGTGGGGCCAGGCTGGGCTAGAGCACCCACCACCTTGTTTATCTTCGCCTTGCCGCCTCCATAGAGCCCTCGCTAATGGGGTTTTACAGCCCACTCAAGCTGCAACTGGCCAAGAATCAATCATTACCGGCACTTAGTGGTTTGATAGTTAACAGCCTGAACTGAAGCCAAACTGGTTGTTAACTGTGATAACAACTGATTTCAAGGGGTTATTGCCGGCCCAATATGCTCAGTCCATTTATTTCGGGGAAAACAAGCAGGGAGCCGTGGCAAGGCCCAGAAAAGGGAGGAAGACTGGGCTCTTCTCAGCCAAAAGGTCTGCCACTCTGCCCTAGAGTGGGTGCTGGCTGTGAGGGCCCTGGGGGCCACCTGAGGCCTGTGGCAGGCTTGACCTCCCAGGACTCCCTGAGGACCTGCCTGCAAGCCCAGGGGACCCACACAGAAGGCCTTCTCTTCAGTGCTTACCTCATCCTGATCCCCCCTCCTTTTCTTCTAGCAGTACTGCCCATGAGACCTTCACTGGGACCGACCCGCCATGAGGAGGAAGCAGGCCTAGTGGCCAGGCCTCTGCTCGTCCCCACCCAGAGGGTGGGGCTGGACCCCCTCACTCATCCCTCCCTCCCCCAGGCCTCCCAGAACCCTGCCAACTCCAAACTAGAACCTTGTCTTCCATTTCAAGGCCAGCGAAGACTCCACCCAAGCCTTGATGAGAAAGAATGAATGAGGGCTCTCTCCTCTCACTCCACCAGGTTCTGTCCAACCCTTCCTTCTACCCTAGCCGAATGACAGAAGGGGAGGCTGTGCACAAGCATCATTCTAGAATGCTGCTGCAGCGAAGGACCTCAGGAGTTCTTCAGCATCTATAGCTAGACAGCCTAGGGCCCGCCCGGAAGACACATTTCTAGCTAGTACTAGAAATCAGGTGTTAATTTCCAGACCAAGGCTGCCTCTTGAGGATTGTAGGTCTTTCCCTAATTCCATTCATTCATTTGATATTTATTGAGTGCCTATCGTGGGCCAGGCTCTATTCGGGGTAGAGGGACAAGCAGGAAATGAGACAAAAGCCCTGTCATTATGGAGCTCATATTCTGGGCGGGGGGAGGGGGTGCAGAGCAAATGGTATATAGTATGGCAGACACTGAGAACCACATTGGGAAAAATGCAGAGAACGGAATGAGTGTAAAAGGAGGGTAGGGTTGTAGCAATTTTAAATAGGGTGCTCCGAGAAGGCTTCACTCAAATCTTAATGTTTAAGCAGGCACCTGACCAAGGTGAGGCTTTCAGGTATCTGGGGAGGGGCCATCCAGGTGGAGGGAAGAGCAGATGCAAAGCTTTCTGCATTTAGGGGAAGAGGAAGGAGGCCAGTGAGGTTGAAGCAAAGAAGGGAGGATAGGGGTGTGTTGGGGGGGAGGGGCGTGGAGAAGGCTAGAGGCTGAGGTGAGGCCAGAGAAGTAGAAGGGGTGGTGGTGGAGGGCAGATCACATAGGGCCACTGAAAAGACTTTAGTTTTGATTCTGAATGAGATGGCAGACCATCGGGGGTCTTTGAGCAGTAGAGTGACATGCTCTGAATGAAGTTTTAACAAGATTACTTTGGCTGCTGTGTGGAGAACAGGCAGCTGGGGGCGGGGGGGAAGGCAAGGGAGACCAGTTACGAAGTTATTGCAGTAATCTAGGCTAGAGATAATAGCGGATTGGAGGCAGTGAGAAGAGATTGGGATTTGGGGCAGTTTTTACAAGTGGGGATGGCAAGATTTGCTGATGGATTTGAATATGGGCTGTGAGAGAGAGGGGTTGAGGGGTCTCCAGGGGTTTTGGCCTGAGCCACTGAAAGGATGGAGGGGTCATTTGCTGACACAAAGAAGATTCCAGAAGGGGCAGATTTTGAGGGGAAGAGTAGGAGTTTAGTTTTGGATACATTACATCTCAGATGACTAAAGAAATATGCAAGGGGAGACGGTGAGTGAGCAGTTGTGCATGAGTCTGGAATTCTGGGGAGGGGTCTAGTGTTGAAGATACAGCTTTGGGAGTATTTGGCGCACAGGTGATTTTTAAAGCAGGAGATGGAATGGGTTCCCTCGGGAGTGAGTATAGCGAGAGAAGAGAGGAGCCCCAAGCCTGAGCCCTGGCGCACTCCAAACATGCAGAGGTCAGGGCGGAGGGGGAGCCTGGGGGGAGACTGAGAAAGTGTGGCCCATGAGGTAGGTGGGAGGAAAACCAAGACAGTGTGGCATCCTGATGATATAGGACCAAGACAACAATTTCTGGGCCTGAAGATTTCAGTGTCCTACTCCCCAGCCAACACCAGGGCCAAAAGGAAGTAGCCGACAAGTAGGGTTGGTTTGACCTGGGAGTCTCCTGAGCTCTTCTTTCAGCCTCTCCTGGCCTCTCATCATGCTGCCTTTACCTCCAGAGCCTAACTCAACTCCAGTCCACTTACTCTTTGACTTCTCCACCACCCTCACCCTGCTCTAAGCCGTCATCAGCTCGTGTCTGGCTTTATGGCAACAGCTCCTAACTGCGCTCCCTGATTCCTCTCGTATCCCCCGACAATCCTTTCTGTGCTCAGTAGTCAGAATTTACAAAACACAAATCTCATCTTTTCATTCCCACCTTATCTAGAATTGAACTCAGACTCCTTTCCGTGGCCCACACGGTCCCTGGCTTTCTCTGCCCCGGCTGTCCATCTAACCTTAGGGCTTAACCACTTAACCACTGGGGTCACACCTCCTTCCAGCTTCTCAAACCAGGCTGGCATCTGCCCCAGGGCCTTTGCACATGTTCCCTCTGCTTGCAATGCTGTTCTTCTCGAACTTGCAGGACTGACTGCTCATTCTGTAGATCTCTGCTATAACTCTCTGCTTTATTTCTTTTTTTTTTTAGATTTATTTATTTATTTATTTATTTATTTATTTATTTGAGAGAGAGAGAGAGAGAGCATGAGATGGGGGAGGGTCAGAGGGAGAAGCAGACTCCCCGCCGAGCAGGGAGCCCGATGCGGGACTCGATTCCGGGACTCCAGGATCATGACCTGAGCCGAAGGCAGTCGCTTAACCAACTGAGCCACCCAGGCGCCCCTCTGCTTTATTTCTTTATTATCTTTATCCCTATCTGATATTATCTTGTTTCTTATTTGCTTGCTTTTGGTCTGTCTGTCCCCCTCCCACCCCCAGGAGAGCAGGGACTTGACTTGCTCACTGATGCATATCTAGTGCCTGAACCGGTGCCTGGCATGTCGTGGGTTTTCAGTAAACGTTGGTGGGAGCAATCAACTGATAAAGTGAGAGGAGACTGGGAGGCTGTTGAATGGACATGCAGGTCGGGCGTTCTCTGTATCCAGGGTTGGGTCAGCCTTGAAATGCCTGAAGGTCAAGGAGACTTGAGGGTGCCTGGGATGGGTGACCCCTGGAGCCCATCCAGACATGCACAATCTTACTAAAAGGAAATCCAGGGCTGTCCGACACAGGCTCATCCCCAATTTCCTCAAGCTGCAATGTCTGTTTCCAAAACTTGGTCAAATGAGCATCTAAGCAGGGCCTGGTGGGATGGATATACCAGAACCACCTCAAATTCTGCTTCCTTCCCTACCCCTGGATGTCCACAGTAACCAGGGGACTTCAAAGGAGAGAGTGAAGGGGAATTAAGAGCCAGAGAGTGGAGGAGAGATGTCGAGTAAGTAGCGAGACAGATGGGGAGCTGGCAGGGACTCTGGGGGGTCCCCACGTCCCATGGAACTGTGGAGGGTTGGGCCAGTAAGGTCCTTTTGGTTGCCCTGCTTCCCCATCTGGGTCTCTTGCTGACCCTCAAGAGCTCACTGTCCATCTGGGCAGGCCCCAGAGCTGACCCTCATGCGTGACCCCCTCCTACTGGCTGGCAGATGCTGAGAAGGGCTCCAGCTCAGTCCTGCAGCCTGTCACCTACCCTTAAGATTTTTTTTTTTTTTTGACAGAGAGAGAGACAGTGAGAGAGGGAACACAAGCAGGAGGAGTGGGAGAGGGAGAAGCAGGCTTCCCGCGGAGCAGGGAGCCTGATGCGGGGTTCAATCCCAGGACCCTGGGACCATGACCTGAGCTGAAGGCAGACGCTTAACGACTGAGCCACCCAGGCACCCCCTGTCACCCCCCTTAGCCCCTCTCTCTGGGAAACGAGTTCAGGCTTCTGGACCAGTCTGGGAGCTGCATTTCTTCTCCCTTTCTTCCCAGGTTGTGGAGGTGGAGGGAGGACGTGGTGAAGGGGAGAGTCAGGGCATTAGCCCACACCAACCGACGTCTGTAGCTTTGCAGTGGGCGATGAAGGCCCCAGTCATGAAGAATCAGCTGGGCCCTGGCTGTGGCCTGGTTGGAGCTACTCAGAACAAGGGGCCCAAACTGGACACTGCTGTGAGGAGGTAAGGAGAAGCCTGGACAGAGCTCTTCATGGTTTGCAGCTCCCACTCCCTCGAGCCCAGAGAACCAGAAAATGCCTGGGCCTGAGGCTTGGGAGTGGCAGAATAGCAAGCCCTCGAGGAGCCAGGGCACGGGGCTCTGAGGGGGACCTGCGACATTTAACATTTCAACTTGACAAACATCAACTCTTGCTAAATCTTTCTTCACAGAGAAATGCCCCTGTCCCATCACAACCTATGCTGGGCCATCGCACGCCCTCCCACCTCATTGTCCTGCCCAGTCTCTCCCTGGGCTTTCTGGACACCCTCCCCTCCCTGCCTCCTGCAACCCTCAGTAATGAGGAACAAACTCATAAAACATTCATTGTGGGTAATACACCATGTAGGATCCGCCTGATCTCAGGTCTGATAGGAGAGCCGTCTCAGTAGGATGCTGGGTCTTTGGCTTCCCAGGGTTTGGGCTGACTTCCCCACCTTGGGCTCAAGTTCCAGCCACTTCCATTAAGCCAGGCCTGATCCTCCCTTGTAGAAGGGAGGGTGGGAGGGTCCTGGGGAGAGGTGTTAGCAGCCCAGGGAGGGAGAGGTGGCTTCTAGGGGTGCTCCTAAGTGAGGCATGACTGGCAGCTGGAAGACAAGGTGAGCTGTGACCAAAAGGCTGAAGCCAGAGGCGTGTGCTGAGAGCAGGGAGGGGAACAGGGTCAGAGCCTAAGCACTCAGCGGTGTCTGGAATGGCTGTTTTTGCCCCGGGGAGCCTGGTGAGGCGGGATTGTGTGAGGGACAGAAGGAATGGCCTTGGTGGTGTGCCTCTGTGTGGGGGCACTTCCATCACATCAGTGGGGCAGGTAGAGAGAGGGGAGAGAAGGGACCCTGATTGCCCATCCCCCGCTCCTGGCCAGGCCTAAGCAAATCAGGGATTTTGAAAAATGGCTACAGCAGCCCCTGGAGATCAGCTGGGGCTCCGTGTGACGTCAGGAGTCGGGGCTTCGGAGTCAGACAGAATTAACCTTGCATCCTGGCTCTGGAGCTCCCTAAATGTGTAAACTGCAAGCCACCTCACTGCTCTGAGCTGGAAGAATGGGAGGAGAGAGGAGTGAAGAGAACATGGAGGATCAGCATTCAAGGCTTTCTACCTTTCTTCTCAGCCAATGGCAAGCTTTTCCTTTCCCCAGGGCCTTGAACTGACACATGCCAAGCCTACCGGACACCTCCTCTGTGCCGGACATTAAAGCAAGTATTAAGAGGCAACAGTGAGCAAATCGGATAGACCCCCGACTCCCAGAGCTTCCCTTCCAATGCAGATGGCCAGAGCTGGCAGGTCATTTCTGATGGTGTGGAAAAGGCTGAGACAGCTGAGGAGCAGGGGGTGTGCAAGGAGAGAGGGGTCCCGGGGAGGAGGGCACATGGCTCAGAGTTGAGGCCATGCTGGCTAAGAGGCAGCCCGGTGGGAGCGGGGACCCCGGGCTGCTCCTGGTGGAATTTGGCTCAGCTCAGCTCAGCCCCGACTCGGTTCAGGGCACACCGGAGGTGGAGTTGCTGGAGATAAAGGGGTAGACAAAGCAAGGTCCCGGCCTTCAGGCTGCACCCCTTGCATTGGGGTTCACAGACTAATGGCGTGGGCAAGATATGCGTTAGCACCACGCACTCCGCTTGGCTGGATCGTGAAAGGGATCCCAGAGAAGATGAGTCAAGAGGAGCAGCTGTGAAATCCTCAGGGAAATTCATCTTTCCTGAACCTTAATTTCCTCATCAAGAAGGTAAAAGGTTTGAACCAGAGTATTTGTTTTCAAAAAAAAAAAAAAAAATTAGCAGCAGAACCTAATTTCCTGAGGAAAACCTGGTCAGAAGTCTATTTCATAGAAGAGACGTATACAATATTTGCTTCAGTCAGCTGAGGGATTGGCGTCCCCTCAGTTTCTTCCTTCACGCCTGACATTTCAGCTGGGGCAGGTGGTGAAGAAGATGGAGGGTCCGAGCTCTTTGGGGTTCTCTGGGGCATTCGGGGGGAAGATGCTGGCAAGGACCCTCCAGGGAGGAAGGGCCGGGTGGGCTCCAGGCCTTCTGTCCGGGGCCGCCCCCTTGGCCCCGCCGCGGCCGGGAAGGTGCCTCCAGGAGGAGCAGCTGAGCCCGCTCCCTCCTCAGAGCACCTGGACCAGCGGGGCTGTTCCCACAGCCTCTGAGAGGCTCCCGTCTCTTCCTGCACTGACCACTCACACCCAGGTATTATCCCAACCAGAAACTTCCATTCGGAACAAAGCTCCCAGGAATGAAACCTGAGCTGCCACTGAGAGGCTCCCAGGCTAACTGGGAAGTGGCTGGGAAAGGGAGGGAAAGCTTGCAAAGCACTGGGAGCCTCAGGGAGGCCATGAAATCTGAAGACAAACGACCAGCCAGTGGACTGGTGCTGTGGGGCTGCCACTGCCTTCTGCAGGACCAGAGATCGGGGCTGAGTCGAGTGGGAAACGGTGGGGGGGGAGTGGACGCCCAGGCTTTTCGAGGGGAGAGTAATTGGTGCACCTGCGGCTAGGGCCAATATCCCCTGTGAGGCCCTCAGGGCTGGCCTGCAGTCACTCAAGCTGCCCCCCCTTCCCCTCTCCCCCCCAATCCCCTCCCAGCTGCTTCCACTTACTCCAGTGGGGCTGCTGGACCCGTCAGTGACGGGCCGCCAGCTCACCCAAGGGAGGGGAGAGAGGGTCACAGCCACAGTTACCATTTGTCAAGCGCCCATTTGTCAAGGCGTGCTGCCCATGTTATTTCTAACCCTCAGGACAGCCCTGCAAGTTGGGCACTACTAGCCCCATTTTACAGATGGGGAAACGGAGGCTAAACGCTGTAAGTAATCTGCCCCCAGAGATAGAGCTATTTAGTGGTTGACCTCGGATCTGAACCAAGGGCTTTTGGACTCGGAAGTACTAAAGCAACTTCTGCCACACCACACTCTTCAGTCTTAAACTCCCTCATTGAGCCCAAGAACCTTAGTTGTTTTTTTTTTTTTTTAATAAACTCTCTCAGGGCAGCTGGGTGGCTCAGTTGGTTGAATGCCCGACTCTTGATTTCGGCTCAGGTCTGAACGCAGGGTCATGGGATCGAGCCCTGTGCTGGGCTCCGAGCTGGGCATGGAGCCTGCTTAAGATTCTCTCTGGGGCGCCTGGGTGGCTCAGTCGTTAAGCGTCTGCCTTCGGCTCAGGTCATGATCCCAGGGTCCTGGGATCGAGCCCCGCATCGGGCTCCCGGCTCAGCGAGAAGCCTGCTTCTCCCTCTCCCACTCCCCCTGCTTGTGTTCCCTCTCTCAATGTATGTCTCTCTCTGTCAAATAAATAAATAAAATCTTAAAAAAAAAAGTCTTTCTCTCCGCCCCCCCCCCCCCGCCCAGTAAAATGAACTCTCTCTTCCCCTTCATGTCATGGTATGACACAAAGGAAGTGCTGTGAGTGGTCCTTTCTCTAGCTTGGGTCCTATGGCCATGTGAAAGCCACTTCTCTGGGGTGAGGTGTCCTTATTTGTAAAATAGGATTCATTATAGTGCCTAGTTAGAAGTGGGGGGGCCAAAGATAACACATGTAAAATATTTTTTATTTTTTTTTAAGATTTTATTTATTCACTTGAGACACAGAGATACAGAGAGAGAGAGCATGAGCAGGGAGAGAGGCAGAAGCAGGCTCCCTGCTGAGCCAGGAGCCCAATGTGGGGCTCGATCCCAGGACCCCGGGAACACGACCCAAGCCATCTGGGTTAACCATCCGAGCCACCCAGGCGCCCCACACATGGAAAGTACTTAGAAAGTGCTGGGCACAGAGGAAACACTCACTAAATGCTATTGTTCTTGTTGGAGGAGTTCTTTTCCCCCTTTGCCTGGGCAGCCCTGAGGAAGAAGCCCCGCAGCAGCCTGGGTGGATTATCCTCCACCCCTCCCGGCCTGCCTCTAGGGATTCCGATGTAGGTTAGAAGGCACCTCAGAGGGCTAAGGCCTTTCAGGTATTCTGGGAGCCAACAGGGACACTTCTGCTCCCACCTGCAGAGCAGCTCCATGCCCTCCAGTGGCTGAGCCCCCAGATCTTCCACATAAATGAGGCGCTTAGCTGAGCTACTACTCGTTTGCCCTGTGTGGTTCTGAACGCTGCTGTGAGTCCCAATCCAGCAAAACACTCCGTTTCTGAGGATCCTGGGAATGAAGCCGACCAGGGCAAAGGGAAGGCAGTTGGACTGGGTCCCAGGAACCCAGCTGTTGTCTAGGTGTGGGACTCCCTGTGGTACTGCCGAGTGGCAGGCAGCTTTGGACTCTGAGAAGGAGTACATTTGCCATGCTAAAGGCCAGGAGCGGAGCCAGAGGCTGCGGTCTTGCTGACGAGCCTTTCTCCTGCAGCCTCCCGAGCTCAGGCTTCCCTGACGACTGTCCCCTGGGCCAGCACAGAGGGCACCAAGGGCTGGTTCTACCCCACAGGTAGAGAGAGACCCTCGCTGGTCCCTGCTCAATTCCTCAACATCTGGGCATCTCAAGGCCTGGCTTGTGGCTGCCGTTAGTGACTGGGCTTAGGCTAAGAAGTCTTTTTTTTTTTTTTTTTTTTAAGATTTTATTTATAGGGCGCCTGGGTGGCTCAGTTGGTTAAGCAACTGCCTTCGGCTCAGGTCATGATCCTGGAGTCCCTGGATCGAGTCCCACATCGGGCTCCCTGTTCGGCAGGGAGTCTGCTTCTCCCTCTGACCCTCCCCCCTCTCATGTGCTTTCTCTCATTCTCTCTCTCTCTCTCAAATAAATAAAATCTAAAAAAAAAGATTTTATTTATATATTTGAGAGAGAGGGAGAGGGAGCACAAGTCGGGTGAGGGGCAGAGGAGAAGCAGACTCCCCGCTGGGCAGGGAACCCAATGAGGAGCTTGATCCTAGGCCCCTGGGATCATGACCTGAGCAGAAGCCAGATGCTTAACAGACTGAGCCACTCAGGCGCCCCCAGAAGTCCACTTTTGTGATGCCCGTGAGTGAGCCTGGGCAGGCAGCAGAAGGTGGCGACTTTGAGAATGGGTAGTGGGGCTGGCCAGGAGGGTGCCTCCCGGCTTGGGGACGGGCTCCATGTGGAATGTGGGGCTTGGAAATGCTTCTCTCTGCTGCGGTGCACTAAGCCCTAGGTTCCACTCCACTTCTCATCTGCAGAGAGAGCCGTGGTTTTGTTCCTGTCCCCGGGGAGTTCACACTCTAGTAAGAGAAACTGTATATACAAATGATGGCTGGATGTCAAGTAGGCAATTACAAATGGGTGTGCTTTTCAATTTTATTCCAACTATTCAGTGCAGATGAGTCAGATAGTATCATTACCTTTTAAAGATAAGAAAATCAAGGCATAAATGCAATATCAATATTGATACTGAGCCCATACTCATAAATGATTTAAGTTAAATGCTTAGGTATCAAGCATGCAGTGTGTGTGTCTATGTGTTGTGAGCGCTTGTGTGTGTCTGTAGTAAGTTCACATAAATATTCTTTAGTGAGCGCTTTATGTTTCAGGCACTGTGTTTATATACTTTATTTCAATTATTCCTTCTGTTGACCTAATAACTCTGTGTGTTAAGCATCAATATTCCAGATTTGCAGAGAAGGACCTTTGGGTTCAGCAGGGTGAAATAATGTCTCTAAACCACTCAGCTGGCAAGTGGCTGAGCCAGGACTAGAAGCTGGATCTGAGGACTCTAGACTTTCCACTCTGCAAAGCACGCTGATGACTAATAATGCAGAGCAGAATGTCACGGAAAAGGTGACCTAAGACAGGTATCAGCTTGGTGCTAGGGAATTTCTAGGAGGGAAGAGTTCCCACCTGGTGGAAGGGAGGAAGCACTGAGGAACAGAGACCTACCGGCCCAAGGTCACACAGCCCGTTCATTAGGCGTTAGAGGTAAAATTCCGGTGTCTAGACTCCAAGGTCAATACTGGTTTTGAATGCTACCGACAACAAGAACTCTGAGAGGAACTCACCTCAGCCCTGTTTTGTTAAAGAAAAAATTCCGCAGTCTTTGCAAGTCCCTCAAAACCTGTGTGAAATTTGGCTGAACTGAAAGCTCATAGCAGAGTGGAGAGGAATCTGACCTCTCCTTTCTGGTGGGTCGGGATCTACTGCCCTGCCCCAAAGATTGGGACTCATTTGCACTCTTTCCACTACAGAGTAGCCAGAACAAAAATTTCTAAACAAAGCCAAGGACTTTTTCAAGTCACCTGCATGCTAAAAAATCTCCACTCTTTCCCCATGCCCACTGGATAAAATTCAAATTCCTCAACATGAGGCCCTTCACAATCTGGCCACAACTTTCCCAGCTTCTCTCCTTCCACTTTTGTGGGAGATTCTAGTGATACAGATCTTTTTACTGTTTCCCAAATACTCTGTGCTCTTCCATGCATTTGTCTTTTCATGTAGTGTTCCCTCTACCTAGACGAACCTCTACCCCCCTTTCAAAATCTAAATTGTCTCCTCCCCATTGTGTCTCCCAGGCAATCCTCTGTGGTGTGGTCTCATACATTATTCTGTTTATAACACCGAGTTATGACAATTTATTGAGAACTATAATTCTTCATATGGTCTTGGAATATAGCAGGTGCTTCATTAATTTTGGTGAATGAATGAATGAAGTCCCATCTGCTGGCTTAGTGCTTGGTCTTGCCATTATGGGGCAAATAAGAGGGCTGCAGACATGACCAACCATCTCTAGAGTCTGGGATCCTTCAAACACCAGAAGCAGTTTTAGAAAGGAAAATAAAAACAATAGCTAGCATTTATTAAGTGCTTACTATCTACTGTGGACTATGCTAAGTCCTTCATACGTCTCATCTCATTTTACCCTTATGATGATGATACTCTAGTAGCTTGTTATCCCTAGGAGGATTTTATCCCCTAAATAAGTGGTTATTCTCATTTTACGATTGAAGAAACTGAGGTTTGGAAAAGTGAAGGAACATTTTCCCTCCAGTTACGCAGCCAGGATTTAAATCCAGAGCTGCCGGCCTTTAAAACCCAAGTTCTTAACTTCCAAGCTTTTCCGCCTCTGACTCTTCCAAGTGTGAACTTCTACTGTATGGGGGGGGGACCGGATCCCATTGCTCCTCCTGTCTACTTAGAAACGCCACTGGCATGAGGGTTCGGAGCTGCGTGGCATAGGGACCAGGGTTACACAGGTGGCTGTAAGGGATCAGAAGCTCCAGCCTGAAGTCTGTGCTCAGAGAGACCTTGACATGCGCCCTCGGGGGAGGGCGGTCACTAATCATTTAGTTATGACTGCTCCCACTATCCCTGGGATGGCCTAGGCTGACAGCTAAAGCAAAAAATTAGAAAACAAAACAAAACAAAAAACCGATTTAGGATTGACTGGGGTTTCCCTCTTCAGGTTATAGGCACTTTGTTAGAAAAATAAAACCCCTCAATGGAAGCTCAAAAGGACTTCACTTCGAGGACTGAATCTGGGTTCTAGCCTGGCTTTTGTTACTAACCAGCTGTGTGACCTTGGTCAAGGGGTTTAACCTTATAAGCCTTCATGAGTGTGCAGAAAAATGGGCAAGAACACAATGCACTTGGGGAGGAAAGATCCAGATGACATCCAGAGAATGGGAGTCGGAGTTGGAGTACAGGTCCCCCCTGGGAAAGAAGCTCTAGAGCTATTGGTGCTGGTGTCCCATGCTGGACATGAGAGGCCGTTTACCAGCAGGAACCATGGGGAATGGGAGAGAAAACCAAAGACAAAGAAGGCATTCCTTTTTCCTTGAGTGGGGCCATCACAGTCCCTCTGGAAAGTCAAGCTGTGGGTGGGCATCTAGAAAATCCCAAGCTTCAGGAGGGACTAACTCCCCTTCTTCGGGCCTCCCGGTACCCAAAACATTCTTCTGTCTCAAATGCACTTCCTCGGCAACCTGCTCGGTAGCCAGTGAACTGGAGTGAAGGAAACTTGACTTCTTCGTCTCTGTTCCTCAGCCCCTATGCTGACTGCCTGGCACAGTAGGTACCTCGTCGAATTAGTGAATGAATGGATGAATGGATAAATCCCAGGTGAGTAAGAAGAGGTTCAATGTCACAGAGTAAACTTTTATCATTTATTTATTTATTTTAAAGATTTCATTTATTTTTTGACAGAGAGAGAGACAGCGAGAGAGGGAACACAAGCAGGGGGAGTGGGAGAGGGAGAAGAAGGCTTCCCACTGAGCAGAGACCCCGATGTGGGGCTCAATCCCAGGACCCCGGGATCATGACCCGAGCTGAAGGCAGATGCTTAAGACTGAGCCACCCAGGCGCCCCGCAGAGTAAACTTTTAAAGTTCATTACAAAAGAGGAGTTACATGGGGCGCCTGGGTGACTCAGTCGTTAAGCGTCTGCCTTCGGCTCAGGTCGTGATCCCAGGGTCCTGGGATCGAGCCCCGCATCGAGCCCCGCATCGAGCCCCGCATCGAGCCCCGCATCGAGCCCCGCATCGGGCTCCCTGCTCCGCGGGAAGCCTGCTTCTCCCTCTCCTACTCCCCCTGCTTGTGTTCCCTCTCTCGCTATGTCTCTTTCTGTCAAATAAATAAATAAATAAATAAAGAGGAGTTACATTCAAGAAGAAATAGAATCTCAAATGGCTTGGGGGATTTAGGAGCTAGGAACACCAATCCACGTGGTCCCTGGGACCACTAGTGGCCACAGAATCCTTGCTTGGGTAGACTCTAGGCCATACGTCCTCATTTATACATATTTCCCAGAGTAATTATTAATACTTCAAGGGTGTCCTGATCCTGGCTTGGACGACAAACTTTCTTTTTTTTAAAAAAGATTTTATTTATTTATTTGACAGAGAGAGACACAGCGAGAGAGGGAACACAAGCAGGGGGAGTGGGAGAGGGAGAAGCAGGCTCCCCGTGGAGCAGGGAGCCCAATGCGGGGCTCGATCCCAGGACCCTGGGATCATGACCCGAGCCGAAGGCAGATGCTGAATGACTGAGCCACCCAGGCGCCCCGACAAACTTTCTTTTTTAAGTGGCATTTCCCCCCATCTTTTCTTTTTTCTTTTTCGTTGAGATTCACATAGCACAAACTTTTCCCCTTTAAATTGTACAATTCAGTGGTTTTCAGTATATCATTGTCACTGTCTAATTCCAGAACATTTTTATCATGCCTGTTAACAGTCACTCTCCATCCCCTCCCCTCCCAGACCCTGGAAACTACTAATCTCCTTTCTGTCCCCGTGGATTTACCTATTCTGGACATTTCATATGTTTGGATTCATATAATATGTGGCCTTTTGTGTCAGCTTCTTTTACTTAGCATAATGTTTTCAAGGTGCATCCATGTTGTAACATGAATTAGTACTTGGACAATAAATTATTTGGCCATTACACATATAGCTGTTGATATTGTAGCTGTTGCATTGTGGATGCTCCCCTGGGGTCAAAGAGGAACTGAGGTGGTGGAGGAGTCTGGCTAAGATTCTCTTGCTGGAGGAGCCGTTCTTTGACTTAAGGCAAAGAAACCCTGATGGGGGATAAAAGAGAGCCAAACCTCATTTAGGATGTTAGACTCTTGAGTTGGCATTTTTATTGGCTTTGAGGTCCTTGACTCCCTGATAGTAGTTACAGAGAAATGACCACAGTCTAATCTATAGCCAGCTTTTTGGACAAAAGCAGAACTTAGTGAAATAAAAATGAACCAGGTGGGGCACCTGGGTGGCTCAGTCATTAAGCATCTGCCTTTGGCTCAGGTCATGATCCCAGGGTCCTGGGATCAAGTGCCACGTCAGGCTCCCTGCTCAGTGGGAAGCCTGCTTCTCCCTCTCCCACTCCCCCTGCTTGTGGTCCCTCTCTCGCTGTGTCTCTCTCTATCAAACAAACAAATAAAATCTTAAAAAAAAATGAATCAGGGGAGCAATGAACAATAGACTCTAGATTTGAGAGCTTGCTCAGCCACTGGCTTTGCGTGGTATCGACTCAGTCCCCCCATTTCTCGTCTCTGCAAAATGAGCACAGTGACAGTAAGGAAAACCCCAACACTATTAGGTTTTAAGACATTTCCCAGAATCTTCTAGTGGGTTTTCGGGGCTGTTATGTAGATGTGTAATGCTAAGATCCACACACTCAGGGCAGGCTGGACCTTTTGAAAAGAATATATAGCTCACAGAACTGTCCCAATCATTTGGGTAGTTTGTGTGCTAGGCAGTTAGGCCCAACTAGTTTGGGAATCTCTCACACTCTTTTAATGGCACAGGTTAATGATGAGGAAATGTTATGGATGTTCCTGCGGATACATGTCTACGGTCTCACTTCCTCTACAGCATTGAGTTACTGGGGCCAAGGGCCAATTTTAATACAATTCTGTCTCTTCTGCACTACCCAACACAGGGTCCTACACACGTAGGGGCCCCGTGTGTCCTGGAAGGAAAGCAAGGGAAGGCTAAGCAAGTAATATTTGTTAGTGTGGAAGTATTTCCTCATATTTGGGAGACTGATTCGCAATCTGCCCAAGACTCGGGGGTCAGGGTGAGGGGCCCTGTAGTTCCACCTGAGGTGCCGATCAGAAACCATCACGAGGGGCCACTGGTCTACCTAGCAGGAGGCAGGCCACCGAGCCGCAAGGGCTGTGAGTTGGCAGAACCAGGGAGGCTGTCCTCAGGGGAAAACTGAGGAGAGCAGGGCATGCGAGCCAGGCCTGCTGCGCTGAAAGCAGCAGACGGGTAATTTCCAAATGACCATTTCAAAGGAAGGTTGAATTTCTCCGAGATAAGAGGGAGAGCAGAGAGCATGCCTATATCTTCTAACCCCCTGAGCGAGCGGCCGTGATAACAGCTGTGGGGTTGGAAACCTAATGCTGATGAAAGAGTTAAAGGATGGCCGTGGGCAGCTATCGGTGACACGGCTAGGAATTGAGCATGCTCCTGGAGCGCGGCTGGGGACTGGTGGTACTCCATGAATAGAGGCCACTCTCAGGGAGTTTTTCCTGGAACAGAATGGGGTCAGGGAGCCGCTTGGGGAACAATGGTTGCCACCGACTAGCTGAATTTCTTACAATCACACACCATACCCCCTGATCAAATAGCTCCTTTGTCCGGCTGATATAAAAACATGTCATACAATGATGATTTGGAAGAATGACACGGGTTTGCCTTTCACAGAGATCAGAAGGGCTTGTTGTGCAGCAGGGGGAAAAACATCAGAGTCAAGGAAAACCTGGAGAATAAAAGGAGCAAATGGAAACAGACAGCAACAATAAGAAAGGGCTGGGTTGCTCGAAAGGCAGACAAGGGCTTGGTTACCAGCAGGGAGACCGAGCACTCAGGCAGCTCAAGGAGGGAAGAGCCCGCTGGCTGCCGTAGCCGGCTTCACAGCGCCCCCTTGAAACTCTTGGGAAGGTCAAAGAATTAAAGAAACACAACCTGGAGGAAGAGGCGGTCGAAGGTGGTTGGTGGACGCAGGGCTGTGTGCCCAGACCAGAGGGAATGAATGCAGAGGGACCTGAGAGATTATCCTACCCGCACTGTTATTTTACAGATGGGGAAGCAGATCTGGGGAAGGACGGTGTCTTCACCATTTCCTCGGGTTGTCTAGACTCAGGACTTGTTGTGCAGCGGCTTCTCCTATTTCCCTGATTTTGGAGAGGGACATGCAAGAGCTTCTCAGGCATTCTCTGTTCAGAGAATGGAAGAGACAAGCTTTAGGGGTTGAACTGGGACTCTCGCCTACACCAGTGATTTCTTATATAATGGAACTCAGGCAAGGCAGTGCATTTCCGTGTGGCTCTATTTCCCTATCTATAAAAGGGGGGCCCTCCTGAAGTCAGTCAGCCATTAGTTCAGCCATCATTTATTAAATGCCTTCTGTGCATCTCACTCTAGATGAGAGCACTGGAGAGAGAAGGAATGGAGAACCTCATTAAAAGATAAGCCACAGTCACTGGACCTGGTTAGGCAAATGCTGTCTAGATAGACAGCGTGGACACCAAACACTGCCTCTCAGCTGAGACCTGTAATTGAGGTGGGCAGGTTTCCTGTCTGTTGCAGGTAGGTCAGACTGAGACTTTGTTGTTCAAAGAAAAGAAGGCTCATATAGCAAGATTCCTGCAGCTCCCAGTCATCAAGTAGTTTTACAAAGAAAATGACAATTGTCAATGTCACTAATTAACATTCGTCTTCAGTGCAGCAACTGTAAGTGGATCTGAAGCCTTTATATTAGATTTCCCTAGAACTATGTGGGGTTAAAAAGCAAGAGTATTTTATGTTAATATATTCTCTTTCATTCCCAGATTCTGAAATCCTTTACCAACAGATAGCTAGTTCTCAGTGCTACCCCTGTGGGGAATGTGGAAAAGGCCACTCTCCCCGTTCCCCAGCTGGGAGGTCTGGGTCACAGAAGGGTTCGAACCCCTGCAGTGGGGGATGGAAACCAAGACCGTCACCCTCTCATTCACTGTTCCTGCTTTGGACTACAGAGCAAGGCAGTGGAAAGTGAAACTGGAGGCTAAGCCAACAGTGGACCTGGTATACCTCTGAATTTTAAAAATTTATTGGATTTGAATTTTTTATTGGATTTGTTGAAATAGATAATACATATACCTGGTTCCTCAGAAGGTACAAAGGAGTAGAAAGTAAGTCTCCCCACAACCTCTGTCTCCATGCACACCATTCCCCATCTTGGAGAAGACCAGTGACCAGTGTCTTACGAGCTATTCTATGCCTTTATAAACATCTACATAAAATATTTTTCCTTTCTCACACATGATATATATAAACTATTCTGTACATACAGATCATGTTAAAATGAATATGAAATTAAGAGATAATCAGTGCTCTGTGAATGCAAAGGTTGTCACAGGGTCCTGGGGAGGAGGCCCAGCACTCTCAAATTAAACTGCTGGCTTTCTGGGCCCCAGAGAAAGGTACCCATAACATCAGAGGTGGGTACAGGAGTTCCTCTGAGCTTCCTAGAGAGAACTACCCCAAAATGTGGGTAGTCGTGGTCTCACAATGGTTTTCCACATAAACAATGGGAAGTTAGCTCGAGTTTAAAAATAAGAGGTCAGGGGCATCTGGCCCCAGAGTGTTCTCCTAGCAGAGTCTCCGCCCTCAGGTAGGAACTGAGAGCCCTTTGATGTGATGCATTCCGTGGGGGGTTTAGGGCTGATATTTTGAGTGCTCATTGTGTCAGGCTCTTAAAAAGTGATAAGCACTTTTTACATGTTATGTTGCTTAACCCTCGTCATTTTATCATCTCCGTTGTACCTCTGAGGAGATGGAGGTTTAACTAATACATGGCAGAGCTAGGAAAACTTGACCTTAAGTCTGTGTTCTACCTTCCCACTTACTCCCATGGGGTTCTGACCAATATCTGTACCTGAAGAATCAAATCCAAACTCCTCAGCCGGGACTTGAAGACCTTCTCCCATCTGTACACAGTTCTTTCCTAGGTTTATCTCCTCGCTCCTTGTCAGGCACTGCTTGCTTGAGTCGCACCAGATCACTCGCTGTTACTGGGTCTCGCATTCCCAGGCCTTTGCTCGGGCCATTCCTTCCACATGGGATCCTCTCTCCACTCTGCCTGGCAAACTGCCAATGTGATTTTTCTAAAACTCAATCTGTCTTACCTTGCTGTTTAAAACCTCTCCATGTCTCCTCACCACCTAATGTGATCAAGATCAATGTCTTAACTTTAAACAGAGGATCTTCATATTCTAGGTCCCACTGACATCCAGGCTCGCCTTTCCCACTTCCACCTCCTACTTTTTTTTTTTTTTTTAAGATTTTATTTATTTATTTTTGAGAGAGAGAGAGAGCACAAACTGGTGGGCGGGGAGAGGAGGGGCAGAAGGAGAAGCAGACTCCCTGCCAAGCAGGGATCCTGATATGGAGCTCGGTCCCAGGACCCTGGGATCATGACCTGAGAGGAAGGTAGACGCCTAACTGACTGAGCCACCCAGGCGCCCTTCCACCTCCTACTTAAAAATGTTCCATGCCTGTGATCTGCTTATGGTTCCCTAAACATTTTGGGCACTCTGTTCTAGGTCTTTGCATATAAAATATTCTTCCCACCCTCCCCTTTACTTGGCTAATTCCTACTTGTCCTTCTGATCATTGCTTGGGCCTTTTTAGTCTCCTTCCAAGAAATCCGTCCCTCCCCCACTCCCAGTATATATGTTTTAAAATATCTTCTTTCTATACTGAGCTCCTCAAGGTCAGTTAATGTCTGGCTCCTCAAAGCCTCACGTGGGGCCTGGCACCCAGGCGGTCTCAAGAAATAAGTGATGATTGGAAGAACCAATGAATGGATGGAAGAATGAGCTAGAATTTAAAGTCCCTGAGTGGGGCCTAGGTACACAGTCTGACCTTAGACCTTTCCTTTTTTGTCAGCTCTTCCCTGATAGTCTTACAATTACTCCTATTATTTGGAACCTCTTCACTGCAACATGACCTTGTATATGTGAATTTACCTCTTTGAGACTCAGTTTCCTCAAATGTAACATAAGAAGGTGGGAGCATATGATCCCTACTGTCCCTTCCAGATCAAATGTTACGTGAATCCATGCGGCTTGCAGAGAAGGAATTTTCCAAGCACCATGTGCTTGTGTGTGGGGAGACTCCCAGTGCTGCTGGTGGTTGCATGAGATTTTCAGAGACTCTAGCTTAATTCTTTAACTCAGGGTAGTTGGCAAACTATGGCCGATGGGCCAAATCTCTTTCACTGCCTGATTTTGTAGGGCCCACAAACTAAGAATATTTTTTACATTTTTAAATGCTCAGAGAAAAAATAAAAAGAATATTTCATGACATGTGAAAATTATGTGGGATTCAAATTTCAGGATCCGTAAATAAAGTTGTATTAGAATGCATCTTTGATTATTTGTTTGTGCATTGTCCATAGCTGCTTTCATACAACAACAGCAGAGTTGAGTAGTTGCAACAGAGATTGTATGGCCCTCAAGTCCTAAAATATTTACCATCTGGCCTTTTACAGAAAACATTTGCCAATCCCTGTGCTGACTCAAGAATTCTCAATGGCTTCCCACTAATCTCTAACAGCTCTGTCCAATAGAAATATAATGGGAGTTGCATACGTAATTTAAAACTTTCTAGTAGCCATGTTAAAAAATAAAATAACTTTAAAAAGTTATTTTAAAAAGTAAGACTAACAATATATTTTATTTAACATGATAGAGAAAAATATCATTTCAACACACAATCAATACAAAAATTAATGAAATTTTACATTCTTTTTTTTATACTAAAATTTCAAAATCTGGTGTGTGTTTTGTGCCTACAGAACACCTCAAATTGGACTAGCCACATTTTGAGAACTTGGTAACCACATATGGCTAGAGGCTACTATATTTGACAACTCGGGGCTGTCAATCAAATTCAAACTCTGACATGAAGTTCTAGGTCCTGCATTCTTTGGCCTTAGTTTCACTCTTACCTACTTCCTTAGGGGCACCTGGGTGGCTCAGTCGTTAAGCCTCTGCCTTCGGCTCAGGTCATGATCCTGGGGTCCTGGGATCGAGCCCCACATTGAGCCCAGCATCAGGCTCCCTGCTCCACGGGAAGCCTGTTTCTCCCTCTCCCACTCCCCCTGCTTGTGTTCCCTTGCTCGCTGTGTCTCTTTCTGTCAAATAAATATATAAAATCTTAAAAACCAAAAAAACCCCAAAAAACTTCCTTAAATGCCAGCCACATGGATCCATTCTAGGCCCCTTAAATTAGATACAATCTTTCTCACCTCTGCTTCTTTGCTCACTCCTTCCTTCCTTCCCTCCCTCACTTGCTTCCTTTCCTCCCTCCCTCCCTCGCCCCCCTTTTCTTCTTTCACAACTTTATTCAGATGCAATTCACATTCTATACAATTCATCCATCTAAAATGTACAATTCAATGGTTTTCAGTATATTCTGAGTTGTACATCATCACTACAATCAATTTTAGAACATTTCATCTCCCTAAAAAGAAACTCCATTACCTTTAACAGTCATCCTCATTCCCCAAGTCTCCCAGGCCTGGCAACCACGGATCTATTTTCTGTCTCTGAATTTTGCTGGTCATTTTATACAAATGGAATCATACAATGTATAGTATTTTGTGACTGGCTTCTCTTAGCATGTTTTCAAGGTTCATCCTTGTTGGAGTGTGTAACACTACTTCATTCTTTTTTATTGCTGAGTAATATTCCATTGCTCCTTCCTTTGTGCTATGCTCTCTTCCTCTAAGACCTTCTTTCAAGAGACTGAACCCCAGGGCCCCAACAAAAACCCAAGAAGGTAAAGAAAAATCTGCCCTTCTTAGTCTACAATGTTTAAGATCAAACAGAAGACCTGTTTAGATTTTATAGAGGATAAAAGGAGATAAAGACTTTTTAAAATCATTACCTTTGTAACGAAATACATCTTTAAAAAACCCCCAAAACCCCACAAACCACAACATGGCCCAAAGGGAAACCTTTGGATCAAACTGTTGATGACTCTAGAATAGTATACTGGGTGAGCCCATTCGGTGCACCAATAAACTGAACATGGCAACCCAGCCTCAGCTTAGAGATCCCCACAGCACAGGTTAGAAGGCAAGTTCCAACTTGCCTCCATCAGACTCTCTTGCTGAGCTGCTTAGCCATGCTCCATGCTTTCACAGCAAGACAAAACAAACCACAAATACCTACTAAACTCCAACCCTTGTTCTTTCAGCTTTTGGATTATGCTCCAGGTGATCCTTTTTTTTTAAAGATTTACTTATTTTTTTTTTTAAAGATTTTATTTATTTATTTGAGAGAGAGAATGACATAGAGATAGCATGAGAGGGGGGAGGATCAGAGGGAGAAGCAGACTCCCTGCTGAGCAGAGAGCCTGATGTGGGACTCGATCCCGGGACTCCAGGATCATGACCTGAGCCGAAGGCAGTCGCTTAACCAACTGAACCACCCAGGCGCCCCTAAAGATTTACTTATTTTAGAGAGAGAAAGGGAGAGAGAGTAGGGGGAG
Organism: Mirounga leonina; assembly: GCF_011800145.1. Lineage (NCBI taxonomy): Eukaryota > Metazoa > Chordata > Mammalia > Carnivora > Phocidae > Mirounga > Mirounga leonina. The sequence goes on along the minus strand of NW_023270265.1, from coordinate 27,419,657 downwards.
GGGCAGAGGCAGAGAATCTTCAAGTAGATTCCCGCTGAGCGTGGAGCCCAGCTGGGCTGGATTCCATGACCCATGAGATCATGATCTGAGCCAAATCAAGAGTCTGGTGCCCAACCTACTGAGCTACCCAGGGGACCTGGATTATAATCCAGGTGATTCTGACTCTTGAAGTTCCTACTATTATCCTCTCTCCACCTTTTCTGGCTTAAGCCCATGCTGGGCCATGGCTCCATCTTTCCTTCTCCTCTCCTGATTTCTTCTTTCCTATTGCTCCCCCTTAACTCTTCCCTTTCCTCCCCTCGCTCCCTCCCTTTTTAGTCTCTTCTCCTTTGATCTTCCTCCTATTCAGAAACTCTTCTCTCCTTTTCCACATCAGCTTCCTCCTTCCCTTGCCTCCCTGCACTGTCATCACTTTACCTCTTCCCTGTCTTTTCTCTCAGGGTGTCCCACATAAGTAGGTGGAGCTGGGGCGTCCTTGGGCTCATCCCACAGGACACAGCCAAGGATCCAGGAGTCAGACCCAAGAATGAAATTCCGCTACATCACTTAAGGTAGCGGAACTATGAGCTAGGTTCCTCAGCCTCCCTTACAGTATTAAAGGTTATGAAGTTGCATAGAGTGAGCCTTGTCTTTTTTCCAACCCGCACTGGAGAGTAGGAGACGCTTGTGCACAGGTCCCAGAAGCACCAGTCACCTCTGCGATCTTTCCTTCACACCTTCTCCTCATCTTGGTGCCTCCCGTGCCCCAACACTCATTCTTTCTCTCTACTTCGGGGGAGGGGGCGCCCTTACGCTGTCTCCCCATCTTTGCTCTTCTCCCACCCTTTCCCCAGATGTGCTCCTCTCGCGACCCCTTCCCACTTTCCCACCTCTCTTCCGGTCCCTCCTCAAGCGAGAGCCACTCGGTGCAAGCATTGCTGGCACCCGCGCCACTTCAGGTCACGTGGCCCTCTGGGCCCAGGGGCCTCCGGGCAACAGAGAGACGCGGCTCACCCGACTGCCTTCTGATTGGCTGGGCCTCTCAGACGGGTTTCCCTAGCGCCACTGCCTGTCTCTGCGCAGGCGCGCCCCAGTCACGTGGCCCAGTCCTCGTAGGCGAGGGATCAGTACTGCTGTGGGTGAGCTCGGGGTGAGTTTATTAAAAAACTTCTAAGTTTTCCATGTTATTCTAGTCGCTGGTGCTTGCTAAAGAAACTCGAAGGTACATAAAAGTGGAAACAGGCAATTTCTTTTGTGCCATGCTGCCACTCCCTATCTTAGTGTCTAGGTGGGAATGTGAGCTACATATGTATTGTTAAAACGTTGGAATCCTGCTGTAACAGTAATAGAAGGAAGTAGTGATGGTAGATAAAGTTTATTGATATTTTCTATGTGGACTATGCTAAGTGCTCTTTACACTTAGCTACCATTATTCTCAGTTACAGGTGAGAAACTGAGCAATTTGCCCTAGGTCTTAGAGTTACTAAATAAGTAGTAGTAACAGGATTTAAATCCGAGTCTGACTCCAGAGCCCTTGTACAGCCTCTCCCCGGTGTGGGGTGCTTTTTACATGCAGTGTCTGTTCTCCCTCTGATTTGGGAACAATTCCCCTGTTGTTAACTCTTATCATTTTATGGCCTCTGTGCAACATCCCCTGTTGGTATATTTGGGAGAAGAGAAATGGCAAGCGGGGACTGGGCTAACTCCTTTGGAAAGGCCTATCAGGCCTGACGGAGAGCCAGCTATCATCCTAAGCTGTCAACAAGGATACCAAGGGCTGGACCACGTAGAGGCTGCCTCTGAGGGTAAGAGGTTCTTCCTGGGAGTTAGTGATCCTGTAGCCACAGCTGCATATGCGCAATAATAATAAGAGTGAGGGCATGGGCTTGATGCCAGGCAATTTATAGACATTATTTCAGTCACCCCTCACAATAACTCTGCAAGGTGGATGAAATGACTTGCCCAAAGCCAGTGTTGTTAGGACTCGAACCCAGGCCTATCTGATGCTAGAATCTGGGTATTTCCATCTTGCCCTTTGCTTTTCTGTGAAAATGTAACGGTTACTAAGAGTGAGTCTCTGTTAGGTGCCTGGTACTCTGCTGGGATCTGTCCATGTATTGTTATCTCACTAAATCTGCACAGTAATCCTGTCAGAAAGATAAGATGATTTCCCTTCTACAAATGAGGAAGCTGAGGTTCAGAAAAGTTCTGTAAGGTACTCAAGATTGTATAACCTATCAGAAGGAGGAACAGTATTCACACTCTTACTGATTGACTCCTAAGCTTAATGCCCTCTGTTTGCTGCCCCATGCCAGGGCAAAGTTTTTATCTGGATTGAGGGTTTAGACCAGAGCTGGGTTCGACCTGGGAAGACACTTGTTTAGGGAACAGGTAAGAGCTCAGATCTGTCTGAAATTTCTTCAGAGCCCCAGGTTCTTCCTGTGACATCCACTATGGGGTGAACCAGAGCAAGGCCGCGAGAGGAGACAGTTGTTCCTCTTTCTATGAGGGCGTCACAAGGAAACTCTGATATTTCCATTGTTGTGCTTTAGTCCCTCCATCCTGTGCATCTAGGTCCTGCTGAGCCTTTGGTTCTCTTGATTTTGTTTAAAAGAAAAATATCCCATGCCACAGATTCACAGGGGTGGAAAGAACTTTGAAGGAGAGTTATCAGTACAGCCTTCCATTTGATGGCTTCTCTGTGCCCCAGTTTCTTCCTCTGTTTCTCAGGATTTCACAAGGTCTTGGGTAGGAGAGGTAAAATAATGGATGTGGTAGCATTAGAACTGGAATAAATAGCTTTTGGTTCTAAACACTTTGATTTTTTTTTAAGATTTATTTATTTGAGAGAGAGAGAGAGAGAGCAAGCCAGGGGAGGGGTAGAGGCAGAGGGAGAGAGAGAATCTCAAGCAAACTCCCCGCTGAGTGCAGAGCCTGACTTGGAGATTGATCCCACGACCCAAGATTACTACTGGAGCTGAAATCAAGTCAGATGCTCAACCAGCTGAGCCACCCAGGCACCCCAGTTCTGAGCACTTTACATCAGCAGTTTTCAAAGTATGGTCTGGGGACCTCTGTAAGTTCCTAAGATCCTTTCACAGTTCTGCAAGGCCAAACTATTATTATAATAATATTAAGATGTTGTTTGCCTTTTTCACTCTCAATCTCTCGCAAATATATAGTGGAATTTTCCAGAAGCTACAGAATATGAAGCTCCTGGAAAAGCTTCATTCATTGCATTCAGATTGTTGTATTTATTGCAACAGACTGAATGAAGAAGCAAATATGAGAGTCATGTCATCTATGAAGCCAGAAATAAGACAGATTTGCGAAAGTACAAAACAACCTTACTCCTCTTTGTAATTCATCTTTCCCTACACCCCATCCCCAGGCAACCACTGATCTACTTTCTCTTACCATAGATTGGTTTGTGTTTTCTATAATTTTATGTACATGGATCCATACAGTAAATACTCTTTTTTTTTTTTTTTTAAAGTAGGCTCCACACCTGGCCTGGAGCCCAATATAGGGCTTGAACTCACAACCCTGAGATTAAGACTGAGCTGAGATCAAGAGTTGGATCCTTAACCGACTGAGCCACCCAGGAGCCCTGTAAGTACCTCTTTTTGTCCGGCTTCTTTCACTTCTGCAGAGTGATTTTGAGATTCATCCATGTTATTGTGCTGGGGATGAGATTTGAACTCTGGTTCTGCCACTTATTAACTGCATGACTTTGGAGGAATCACTTGTCTTTTCTTCAGAGAGGAGACAGTATAACTCCTATCTTGCATAGTTGTGAAGATAAAATGAGTCAATATAAGTAAATAAAACAGTTCAGTTCCTGGTACTTACTGGGCGCTTGATAAATAGTAGTTATTTTTGAATATATGATTGAGATAGGAATTAAGGAGGGTAACTAGTACAGCATGGGGATGGGGAGAATCTTGTTTAGACTAATTTGATTCATAGCTCAGGTTTAACTGTTTGTTAAACGTTTCTCACTTGCACACCCCAAACCTCCACACACGCCAACCTAACCAGGAAATTTTTCTTCAGTGAGGGCTGGGGACATGGAAATTTGTAGCTTTGAAAGTCCTGCCAATTTGGAGTTACCCTGTTGGAAAAAAACAAAATCCCACTAGGCTGCTTTGAAAATGGAAAAGGTGTATTCTTTCTTCATCCTCGTTGATTCCAAGTCCAACTGGCCAGGTTTACTCATACTTGGAATGAAAACTCCATGTCTGGGGATGGTGTGGACTTCAGAAGGTTCTTGGCCAGAGGAAGTGGGAGATTGAGGTTTTCTGTGTGACTCGTTGCAGCTGAGCCTGGGTTGGGACAGAAGTGTTCAACTGAGGAGTTTCTCAGAGAATCCACGCGGGATCCCCTGCTTCTCTGCCTTTCTAAGCACTGAGGGCAACGGGGACCTGTTATAATCATGTTGTGTTTGCTACTGACAACTGAGGCTTCTTGTATCCTCATGCTGCTGGGAGGTAACTGCTTTTTCCTAAGCCTGAAGACACAGCCTGAGAGAAAAAGAACACAAAGAGGACAAGAGAAGAGAGAAGGAGAGAGGAGGGAGGGTGAGAGAGCGCTGAATTGATCGCTGTCTGTTCAGGTCTAGCTGGAAAACACAATGAAGTGAAAAGGCTTCGTGGTTGGTATGCTTTTCTTCATTTTTTTTTCCCAGGGTTTGAAGTGGGGAGGGAGGGATGGGAAAACAGAAAGGAAGAGGTGGAGGATTGGCAAGGCCTGAGCAGAAGCAGCACGAAGCCTTCAGGACTAGGGAGGAGAAAGTAACTTGGGGATTCTGGGACCCTCTTGGGTCACCCCCTTACTGGCCAATCCCTTCCTTCCTCAAGAGGCTGTGGCTCAGGGTGGTGCTGCTGGTACTGCATTTGGAGTGAAGAAAAGCCGAGGAGCTGAAGGCGGCGCATCCCTGCCCTAGAGGAAAAACACCATATAATTTTTCTTCCAGTTGAGTGTGGGATAGGTGTTGATGTTGGTTTTATTTTTTTTCCAGTATAGAGTATTTTGCAAACTTTTATTTTAATATTTTGTACCCAGCACTATTGTAAGTGCTTTACAGGCCTTATCTCAGTTAATTCTTAGAACCACGTTGCGAGGTGTGGTTTCTATTATTAACTCCATTTTATAGATTAAGAAACAGAAGCTTAGAAAGGTTGAGTAAAGAACCTAAAGTAACTGGTAATCGGCAGAACCAGGCTTCCATCCTCAGGTCTGTCTGAACTCCGCTCGGAGCCTGCATTCTTAAGTCTTGCACTATGCATACATTTTGATACAGTCTCTTAAATAGCTCAGGGTTTACTGTTACTGGGAGGAAAGGAGGAAGAGAGACATGTTAAAGCCACTATGATACAGTGTAGTTACAACGGGCCCTACTAGTGAGTTGAAATAAATGCCTTTGGAGGCCAAGGAAGAGAATACTTACTACTTCTACAGGCCTGGATTGATGGGTTTAAGGAAGTCTTTTTACTTCTTCTTCTTTTTTTTTTTTTTAACATGACTTTTTAAAAGGTTAAAAGCGAAAGCTACAGAGCTTACTGCCTGGCATCAAACCCAACTCTGGCACTTATTAGCACTGTAACCTTGTTTAAGTTACTTACAACCTCTCTGAGATTCAATTCTTCATCTATAAGATGAAGATGCATTTATTCAACAAATGTTTACTGGGAGCTGTTTTGTCTCAGGCACTGTTCTAAGCAACAGAGAGATATTGGTGGACAAGATAGAAAAGGCCTGATAATCCCAGAGTTTAACATTCCAGTTGGAATAATAATAATACCTACCTCACGGGGCTAATGGGTCTGGAACATCTATTTCTTTTTTTTTTTTTTTTTAATTTTATTTTTTTAAATTTTATTATTTTTTATTTTTTAAATGTTTTATTTATTCATTCATGAGAGTCAGAGAGAGAGAGAGAGGCAGAGGCAGAGGGAGAAGCAGGCTCCCCGCCTAGCAGGGAGCCCGATGCGGGACTCGATCCCAGGACTCTAGGATCATGACCTGAGCCGAAGGCAGATGCTTAACCATCTGAGCCAGCCAGGCGCCCCTGGAACATCTATATCTTACCTCAACTCAAGCTCCATTTCCAGAGAAGTCTTCCCTGACCTGCCTGACCAGGTCACTTTCCCTAGGCCTGTGGACCTATCCTTTATAACACTAGGCATCATTGTAAGTTGTTCAATTCTTTGGCCAAAGTCTGTAAATTCCTTGAGGGCAGGTGCAGTGTCTGATTTCTTGTTTTATTTTGTTTTTAGCTCAGCAGTGACTGGTTCATGTTAGGCTTTCATCAGATACTTGTTGAATGAATAAATGAAATGAGATAATGTATGTAAAGGACTTGGTGTGTGGACTTGGCACAGTCAGCACTCAATGAAATAGCTTCTGTTATGACTTGACACTTATCCTTCTTGATTGGAAAACTGAAACAAGCCCCATCCATACCTACCTGCCTTTGACATCTACTGCTGTGTCATGGACTCTGTTGGTTGATCCTTAACTGCCATTCTCCCTTTCTTTCCTGTTGGCAGACCCTGGATTTTGTGTGGTTGTTCACCCTTCCCCCGAGACTAGTAAGTGGCACAACTAGGATCTGAATCTAAGCAGTAGGCTCTGTAGCCTGAACTTTTAACTTTATTTTTTTTTTAAGTTTTTTTTTTTTTTTAAAGATTTTATTTATTTGACAGAGAGAGACACAGTGAGAGAGGGAACACAAGCAGGGGGAGTGGGAGAGGGAGAAGCAGGCTTCCTGCTGAGCAGGAAGCCCGATGCAGGGCTCGATCCCAGGACCCTGGGAACATGACCTGAGCCGAAGGCAGACGCTTAACAACTGAGCCACCCAGGCACCCCTAAGCTTTTAACTTTTTTTTTTTAAAGATTTATTTATTTATTTATTTGAGAGCGAGAATGAGAGAGAGAGAGAGAGAGCATGAGAGGGGGAGGGTCAGAGGGAGAAGCAGACTCCCTGCCGAGCAGAGAGCCCGATGCGGGACTCAATCCCGGGACTCCAGGATCATAACCTGAGCCGAAGGCAGTCACTTGACCAACTGAACCACCCAGGCGCCCCAGCTTTTAACTTTAAAAAAGGTCACAGGCTGGTAAATATTTGCAAATCATATATCTGATAAGGAATTAATATCTAAAATATATAAAGAACTTCTACAACTCAACAACAACAAAAAATGGCCTAATAAAAAAACTGGGGAAAGGACTTGAATAGACATCTTTCCAAAGATATACAAATGACCAATAAATGTGTGGAAGATGCTCAACATCACTATTTGTTAAGGAAAAGCAAATCAAAACCACAATGGGATACTACTTCATACCAATTAGGATGGCTACTATATAAAAACACCAAAAAACCCCTAAACCAGGGATGTGAAGAGGTTGGAACCCTTGTGTACCATGGGTGGGAATGTAAATGGTGCAGCTGCTTTGGAAAACAGCATGGCAGTTCCTCAAAAAATAAAAAATATTAGACCCAGAAATTCCCCTTCTGGATATATGCCTGTCAGAATTGAAAGTAGGGTCTCAAAGAGGTATTTATACACCCATGTTCATAGCAGCGTTATTTGCAATAGCTGAAAGGTGGAAGAACCTAAGTGTACTGATGGATGATGGATAAGTAAAATTTGACATATACATTCAGGGGGAATATGGTTAGCCTTAAAAAGGAAGGAAATTCTGACACATACTGCAATATGGATGAACCTTGAGGACATTATGTTGAGTGAAACAAGCCAGACACAGAAGGACAAATATTGCATGATTCCACTTACATGAAATATCTAGAGTAGTCAAATACATAGAGACAGAAAGTAGAATGGTGGTTACCAGGAGTTGGGAGAAAGAAGAATGGGGAGTTATGGATTAATAGGTACAGAGTTTCAGTTTTATAAGATGAAAAGAGTTCTGTGGATGGATGGTGGTATATACAACAAAGTGGATGTACTTAATGCCACTGACATTTGAAAATGGTGAAGGGGCGCCTGGGTGGCTCAGTCGTTAAACATCTGCCTTTGGCTCAGGTCATGTTCCCAGGGTCCTGGGATCGAGCCCCGCATCAAGGCTCCCAGCTCAGCAGGAAGCCTGCTTCTCCCTCTCCCACTCCCCCTGCTTGTGTTCCCTCTCTAGCTGTCTTTCTCTATCAAATAAATAAATAAATAAATCTTTAAAAAAGAAAAAGAAAAAATGGTGAAGATGGTCAGTTTTTAAAAAAATACTTTATTTGGGGCACCTGGGTGGCTCAGTCGTTAAGCATCTGCCTTCAGCTCAGGTCATGATCCCAGGGTCCTGGGATTGAGCCCCGCATCGGGCTCCCTGCTCAGCAGGAAGCCTGCTTCTCCCTCTCCCACTCCCTCTGCTTGTGTTCCCTCTTTCGCTATATCTCTCTCTGTCAAATAAATAAAATCTTCATAAAAAATTTTTTTTTATTTATTTGAGAGAGAGAGAGCATGCGGGAGAGAAACACAAGCAGACTCTGCACTGAGCATGGAGCCCGATGTGGGGCTCTCGATCTTATGACTGAGATCGTGACCTGAGTCGAAATCAAGAGTCGGATGCCCAGCTGACTGAGCCACTCAGGCGCTCCTAAACATGGTCAATTTTCTGTTATTTGTATTCTACCACAATTTAAAAAAACTTGATTGACAATTTTTTTCAGTTCAAAAAAATAAATTAGTATGGGAATTATCTTTTAATATAGCTAATATATATGTGTATATGTGTATGTATACATATATATTTATATAAAGTCACATATTAAAAATAAAAGTAGAAGGATTTTCTTAACCTCATCATCCCAGGTGTGCAGGCCCACTAGTCATGACCATCCCATTGGTCTTACTGGTGACTTGTGTACTGGTGGGTATGTGATGAGATTCTGGCTGATGGGACATGAGGGCAAGTCTGCTGGAGGGGTTCTGAGAAAAGTTTTTTTTTAAAGATTTTATTTATTTGATAGAGGGAGACACAGCAGAGAGGGACCACAAGCAGGGGGAGTGTGAGAGGGAGAAGCAGGCTTCCCGTGGAGCAGGGAGCCCGATGCGGGGCTCAATCCCAGGACCCTGGGATCCTGACCTGAACCGAAGGCAGATGCTTAACGACTGAGCCACCCAGGCACCCCAGAAAAGTTTTTACATTGATAAAAAGAGTGCACAGGAAGATAGGGCCTGTCTTCTGCTAGGTCTTCTCTTGTCCAGAAGAGAGTCCTAGAACTGTAGCAGCAGTCTTGAACCATGGAGGGTGCTAATGGAGTCTATGTTGATATTATGAGGATGTCAGAATTGAAAAACAAGTCATGACACAGTGACACAATGATGACACAATGATGACATCATTGAATTATAAATTAAACCTGGGCCCTCCTTCCTCCAGACTTTTTTTTTTCCTAGTCAATATATAAATTTGTATTTGTCTCAGAAATATTATAAACGGGTTTTTGTTTTTTATAATTGTTAATTTGGGTTTTTTTACATTTACTTTTTATTTTTTTAAGATTTTATTTATTTATTTGACAGAGAGACAGCGAGAGAGGGAATACAAGCAGGGGGAGTGGGAGAGGGAGAAGCAGGCTTCCCGTGGAGCAATAAGCCCGATGCAAGGCTCCATCCGAGGACCTTGGGATCCTGGTGACCTGAGCTGAAAGCTTAATGACTGAGCCACCCAGGCACCCCTACAATTACTTTTTTAAAAAAATTTAATTAACTTATACTGTGTTACCAGTTTCAGAGGTAGAGTTCAGTGATTCATCAGTCTTACTTAATACCCAGTGCTCATTACATCACATGCCCTCCTTAATGTCCATCACCCAGTTACCCCATCCTCCCAAACCCCCCTCCCCACTAGCAACCCTAAGTTTGTTTCCTATGATTAAGAGTCTCATGATTTGTCTCCCTCTCTGATTTTGTCTTGTTGTATTTTTCACTCCCTTCCCCTATGATCCCTATTTTGTTTCTTAAATTCCACATATGAGTGAGATCATATGATAATTATCTTTCTTTCTTTGACATATTTTGCTTAGCATAATACCCTCTAGTTCCATCCACATCATTGCCAATGGCAAGCTTTCATTTTTTTTTTTTTTTTAAAGATTTTACTTACCTATTTGACACAGCAAGAGAGGGAACACAAGAGACACAGCAAGAGAGGGAACACAAGCAGGGGGAATGGGAGAGGGAGAAGTAGGCTTCCTGCGGAGCAGGGAGCCCGATGCGGGGCTCGATCCCAGGACCCTGGGATCATGATCTGACCTGAAGGCAGATGCTTAACCGACTGAGCCACCCAGGCGCCCCTGTACCACATCTTCTTTATCCATTCATTTGTTGATGGACATCTGGACTGTTTCCATAGTTTGGCTATTATGGACATTGCTGCCATAAACATTGGGGTGAGGTCCCCCTCTGAATCACTACATTTGTATCTTTGGGGTAAATACCCAGTAGTGCAATTGCTGGGTTGTAGGGTAGCTCTATTTTCAACTTTTTGAGGAACCTCCATACTGTTTTCCAGAGTGGCTGCACGAGCTTGCATTCCCACCAACAGTGTAGGAGGGCTCCCCTTGCTCCGCATCCCCGCCAACATCTGTCATTTCCTGACTTGTTAATTTTAGTCATTCTGACCTATGTGAGGTGGTATCTCATTGTGGTTTTGATTTGTATTTCCCTGATGCTGAGTGATGTTGAGCATTTTTTCGTGTCTGTTGGCCATTTGTAGGTCTTCTTTTTTCCTCCAAACTTCATAGGAGATTACAAATGTTCTTTATTGTTCAAGCCATTTTGAATTGGGTTTTCTGTTACATGTGGCCAAAGATGTCCTAATAGATACAGAATATCATAAAATCAGGACTAGGATTCTCTGGCAGTCAGAATGCTTTTCCTTTGTGCAGCTTCCCCAAGTCAGAGTAAATCACATTTTCTTCTCCCAAGGAAACACTGTTGCTTTGACAGCAAAAAGTAGACAGGATTCCCAGTGTGAGGCTGGGAGTTTGTGGGGCTATGGCTGCACACTGCTCCGATCTCCCTTCAAGGAAGAACTCACCATGTGGCTGCCCTTTTCAGCCAAACCCGTGCTCTTCACAGGCACCCCATGCTAAGCATGGTGGGGTTGCCTGAGCATGGTGGGAATGCTGGGGCCTGGCCATTTCTGCCTGTGAAGGACTCCTCTTAACCAGCAGTCTTTCCTCCAGACCCTTTCCTTGCCCAATCTGGCTTCTCCCCTCTTTTATCTTTCCCAGGTGTTACCGCCCCCTACGCCAGTCAGCTTGCATGCCTCACTGTGTCTCAGTACTCACTTCCAGGAGGACCCAGTTGACAGAGTTGAACATAGTAATGACTCCTTTTGAAGGATTTGTGCAGCCTGGTCTGAAAATAGTAGGCCTGCTTGTTCCTTGTTGTCATTCTCTATTCTTTTTTTTTTTTTTTTTTAAGATTTATTTATTAGAGAGAGTGAGAAAGAGAGAGTGTGTTTGTGGGAGGAGAGGCAGAGGGAGAGAATCTCAAGCTGACTCCCTGCTGAGGGTGAGCCTGATGCAGAGCTCTATCCCATGATCCTGAGATCATGACCTAGGCTGAAACCAAGACCCAGATGCTCAACTGACTGCGCCGCCTAGGCACCCGTGTATCATTCTAAACATATTCCTAGTACCTTGAATAACTGATCAGCAGACATTCAGTAATTGAGCAAATGTTAAGTGCTATTCATGCTAGCACTCCTGGAGGCCTTGCATTCCTTATCTCGTTTAATCCTCAAGGAAGTCCTATGAGATGGGCATAAGTAGCCTTATTTACCAGATTGAGTAAAACTGAGTCTTGAAACGTTAGGTGATATATTCCAAGGTCACATAATCAGAAAGTGACAGATCTCATTTTATTCAGATCTCGCTGTCGCCCTCTCAGAGAGCCCTGCTTTCCTGTCTAAAACACCTCCCCTACCTTCATTGTTCTCAACTCCTCTGCCCACTGTACCACTCTTGACACTATCTGTTTATGTGCTTATTGTCTGTCTCTCTCTCCGAAAGGGAAACTTTCCAGGGCAGTGGTCCTGACTTACTTAGTGCTGTATCCTCAGAACCTAGAACAGTGTCTGGCACTGAGCAGTGCTGAACTAGTCACTGAATGGATGCATAAAGGAAACCAAGCTCATCTTTAGGTCATGTTTATATTCATTGTTTTAAATAATAATACACCCTATTATTTGAATAATACTACAGTTTACCAAGTGTTTCCACTGTGTTCTCCTTTGGTCCTTGCAGAAGTCTTTGAGGAAGGACTGACACCGTTGCTCCTTCTGGAGGGTCTTCTCACACTAGCTGGTCTTTCTGCCTCCACTTCTTTGCCTACATCACTCTATGCTTCCTTTGTTACTTCCTTAAGGAGGCTGGCTGTGGTCTTACAGCCCAGGTTAAGAACCCGTGTTACATGCTCTTGGGGCGCCTGGGTGGCTCAGTCGTTAAGCGTCTGCCTTTGGCTCAGGTCAGGATCCCAGGGTCCTGGGATCGAGCCCCGCATCAGGCTCCCTGCTCCGTGGGAAGCCTGTTTCTCCCTCTCCCACTCCCCCTGCTTGTGTTCCCTCTCTTGCTGTGCGTCTCTCTCTGTCTAATAAATAAAATCTTAAAAAAAACCAAAAGAACCTGTGTTACATGCTCTCTTCATACCTTATGAGTCTCTTGCAGGCCTTATCACAATGGTAGTTAAAGAATCATGTAATTGGGCGCCTGGGTGGCTCAGTTGGTTAAGCAACTGCCTTCGGCTCAGGTCATGATCCTGGAGTCCCTGGATCGAGTCCCGCATCGGGTTCCCTGCTCGGCAGGGAGTCTGCTTCTCCCTCTGACCCTCTCCCGTCTCATGTGCTTGCTCTCTCTCATTCTCTCTTTGTCAAATAATAAATAAAATCTTAAAAAAAAAAAAAAAGAATCATGTAATTATTGTATGACTGGATCCCCTACTAGCCAAGGCTCCATGAAGACAGGCCCTTGCTGTGCCTGTATAGGTCATAAACCTTTGTGCCTGACACACCGTGGTGCTCATCATATACGTATATGTATATGAATATGCATGTATAATTATTCACGCATATGTCTAAAAGGAATTATTTCCACTCAGTAGATGGGGAAGTCAAAATCCTATGTTCTAGGTTGTGGACTGGAAAACATTTTTGTTTGTTACTCATGTAAGAAATTTATTGTCCATCATGACCCCAGGAAACACACATCCACACACCCATACAATAGAGCTTATAGTTATTATGGACTAAGCACTGATATTTTTGTATTCTTTTCAACTTGACTTCATAAAAAAATGTGTCATTCCTATTTATTTCATTGATTTCATGACCAGCTGATGTCTGAACAACCTTGGCCTAAGTGATTTGCTCAAGGTCATCTGATTAGTATAGTGGTGGGATCAGAAAAATAATTCAGTATTCTCATACCTACTATACTCTGGTGGATTTCTTGCCCTAAGGCAAAACTATCACACAGTCTTGTGTCAGTTTTGATAACCAAAGAACCAATTTATTCTTCTGCTTTTCAGCCATAATTAAAGCAATGCCATCTCACCACCTGTAGGCATTTCAGTTTGGTTAGTCCAGATTCCTTGGCTCTCTGCAATGCAGCCTTCCAGAAGGTTCCTTCTAGAAACTCTAAAGGGAAAGACTTAGCCTTAATGGGTGCACACCTATACTTGATGGAATTCTCATCTGAATACACCAAACATTAACATATGGGCAAAGGCACATGGCATATTAAATGATTTACTGGGGTCAAAGATCAAGTCAATGGCAGGCCTACAGTTAGCCTGCCACACATCCTCAGAGTCTGCTGGCTGACACAAGGAAGCCTGGGCTAGGCAGCGTGGTCGGCCTGGACCTGGTCAGCCGTCAGCCAGTTAATCTACAACGGCACCTTCTTTTCCTACCAGAGGGAGGTTTGCCTTGAACTCCTGGGAGACCTGCCTTCTTGGAATCTAGATTTTTCTGCTTCAGAGTCTAGTTTGGCTGGTGTTGGATGCAGAAGCTAGAGAAAGCTGAAAGTTGTTTATTTGTTCTTTTATTCCTGGATTTATAATTTGACCTAATATACTGTATGTCTGTACATGTGTTGATCTCAAAAAAATGTTTGAGCTTGCCTGCTTCTCAGGCCATGTTGGCAGGCAGCTGCTAAAGCCATCAGCGATGTTTGCTTCCAGTCACAAAAGAAAACATTCTCTATTTGGGGCTATGTTGTTGTTTTTTTTTCCTTTCCTGATTTAAAAGGGGAAATAATGGTTCCCAGTAGAGATGTGGGGCTGCCCCATCCCCTTCTAGAGCTAAGAATGACTAAGAACCTTTTTCAGCACACCTGGTTCAGCGTCTTTCTAATATTCATGCTCTTTTTCTCTCCCCATGGAAGAATTCTTAGGGGATTTGGTTTGGAATTGTTTGAGCAATTGGGCAGGTTTCTTGCCCTTCCCTGGGGATAGAGTTTATGGCTCAACATCTCCCTCAAATTCTGGTGTGGTGTTAGCTAAGAAAGAGTCAGGTTATGTCCCATTCGCAGGTGCACTGCTGACACAGCTGCTGATGGGACCAAGAAAACACGAGTCATTCTAACCTCTGCCCAGAACCTTTGAAAGAATGCACAAGCCCTGACCTTGCTTTGGAGAGACCATCTGGGGAAAACTTCATTTCCCCAAAATATATATGAAATTGAGAGTTGCTCTGGGTGGGAAGTAGGGAAAACCATATGGCAAATGTGGGGTTTGCATATGCAAATATCTGTTTCGGAGAAAACGATTTAATGTGGTAAGTACACTCTTGAAAGACTGACCTGTACCCTGGGGAAGAACATGGGAGGAGTTGGAGGTAAAGAGGAGTGAAGAACAGAGAAACCAGACAATAGCTGGGAAACAGGACACAGGCAGCATGATTTGCTGGAGGTTGGAGATGCCTTTGGAATCGGCAGACCAAAGCTCAGTAATCAGCTGGAAGCAGGAGAGGTGGGAAGGGTTGAAAACGAGGAATGGAAACCTCCAGGGAAAGTGTGGCTGCCTAAATAAAAGAGGCTTGGAGGAAAAAAAAAAGGACTCAACAAACCGTGCCTCAGAGGAATCCAGCGATGGTTAGAATTGCAGGACAGCTTGGACTGTAAGCTGAAGATGCTGTCTGGGCCACTACATGGAAGATCTCAAGAACCCCAGGATTTCTGACGAAAGGACGTAGTCAAGTTGAAATTGCTAATCACCTGAATGCGTGACTCTAAGAAACAAGACTTTTAAATGGTATCTTTTTCAAAATTTCAGATTCCAGTTGTTTATTGCTGGCATATAGGCAAGTGATTGACCTTCATATCCTGACCTTCTTTTTTTTTTTTTTTTAAAGATTTTATTTATTTATTTGAAAGAGAGAGAGCACAAGCAGGGGGAGTGGGAGAGGGAGAAGCAGGCTTCCCACTGAGCAGGGAGCCCGATGCGGGGCTTGATCCCAGGACCCTGAGATCATGACCTGAGCTGAAGGCAGACGCTTAACCGACTGAGCCACCCAGGTGCCCCATATCCTGACCTTCTAACCCAGACTCTCTTCCCATTTATCTAGGCCTTTTATGTCTTTCATTGGTATTGTTTAGTTTTCTAGATGTAGATCCTGTTCATGTTTAGTTAGATTATACCTGGTATTTGTTTTTTTGGATGCTATTATAAATGGTTTTTAAAATTTCAAATCTGAATTGCTCACTGCTGGTCTTCAGGAGAGCACAAGAAACTAGAATTTATCTTCTTACTGCCATTTTGAGCTTGTTCCCAAAGACACTCTGAGCGAGAGGAAACTGGGGCATGATGGGTCAATAATCACAGCTGTCTCTGCCCCACCTTTCCCCCCTTCCTCACTCTGTAAATATTTGTTTATTTCATTTGGCTGAGTTGATGTTAGGCTAAAGAGCAGCTGGGGGGGGGAAGAGGTGCTGTTGAGGAGTAAGGGACAATGTCTAAGTCTCAAGGTTAAGATCTTTGGAGGAACAGTGTTTGAACTCAGTGTTTGAGACAGAATGGTGGTTGTGGGAAAACTAGCGGTTACAGCTGCATGAGAGAGGGCTTCACCAAGTGATGTGGGTAAAGATGAAGGCATATTGTGCCTGGGGTTCCATGTGAGTGTGCCAAAATAGCATTTAAGTTGAGATATAACTCCTGCTTTTGGCCCAGAGTAATTAGAGCATAAGCAAGCCATTGCTGTGCTCATGTTTATGCTAATGTTTGTCTCAGAAATCAACAAGATAGAGAACAGGACTAGTTCCTGTACAACTTGGGGCTTGTTATGGATTCTAGTCTTGTTGGTTGTGAGAAAGTGGGGCTTGTGGTGGAAACTGGGTTGAGAAAAATGTGAGAAGACTCTTTACCCCACCTTTTTATCCCCCAGGGCCTAGCAAGTAGTTCTCAATAATGTATATTGTATATTGAACAAATATGGAGGCAGCTCAGCAAAGTTGACTTTAGTGCCCAAGTGTCCAAGGTGGGGCAAGGAAGAAATGAGTTTAAGCAACTATTACCCACAGAATCTGGGGTAACAGCTAAGTCAAGATTTATGTGGCTTCCAGGGTTTTTTTTGTTTTGTTTTTTACTGGGACAACAGGTAGACCAACATCCTAGACAGACAAGCTGTTGCTTACTCAGTGACCAAGGTAGCTGAGAAACATGGCTCTGCTTTGGGTTGCCTGCGAACCATCTGTGGTTTCATATCTTCCCTAAATCTGAAGAATGTCTGCTGAACTGTCAGCAGATGAGATATGTAGCTGAGGAGGCTGCTGGGGTGCTAGAGGACCATGTAGTGCTAGCACCTCTTAGCATCTGTTCTAATCAGGATCACTTATGATTCCCGAGAGCTGTGGTTAAAGAGTTGTGCCCTTTGCTGGAGGGACCCTAATTCATGGAGGGTGACTGCAGGGGAAGAATCCCCAGGAGCCAGAGCCAAGGCCTTGGAGCAGAAGCCCCTGAGTCTTGAGGGGTGTGGGTAGAAAATCACCAAAGAAGGTCAGGAGTATAGTGGGGGAACCATTTCTAAGAGGGCTGCTTCGGGTTGCAATTAATTGATATAGTGGAAAAGATACTTTTACCTTTCCACTGTAAGCCCAGCTTTCATTCTGGGTCGCAAGGAAATAATTTACACAAGGTTCTCACCTGGAACATTTCGTTGAGCACTTGCATATCATGTATGTTTCTTTCATGCCTCTGAAAACACTAAAGAAGTTTAAGAACACCACCATCTTTTTCTTAGGCAAGGACCTAAAATTTAATGATAATATTACTTCACAGAGGGACCAATGTTCATTAACAGTCAAATATGGAGAGAGGTTTTATTATGTGAGACCAAGAGCATGAGCTTTGCAAGCAGTAGATCTGAGTTCAGTTTTCAGTTTTGCCATACCCTAGCTTTGTGGCCTTGGACAAATCGCTCAAACTTTCTAAGTCCGTAAGAAATAGGGGTAGTAGTAACAATATCCATTCCGTTGACTTTACAGGCTACTGCTGTAAGCAAGGAAGTGCTATACATTAATTATGATTTGTATTGGGGCAAAATTGGAATCGGAAGTGCTATACATTAATGATTTTTATTGGGGCAAAATTGGAATCCGTGCTCCCTGAAAATTATGCCAGGAGAGAGTCTATTTAGAAGGACTGATACGGGCCTACTGATACAGCAGGTCATGAAGGGCAGGGTAACTGAAAAGGGTCAGTCAACAAATATTTATTTACCGTGTACTATATGTAAAATGTTCTTGATACAGAGGGAGAAAAGTGGGGTGGAGGAAAGAGGTAGGTAGTAGGTAGTAGGCATGGTTTCTGTCCTTTGGAGAACAAAGACATGGTGAAAGTATGGCCAATACCAGGTAGTCTAGACAATTGCCAAATGAATAGTCTAGTCGGGGAGTACTAGGGATTTTCATGGGTGGGCTTTCAAGGGGGCCAAAACATGAGTTTGTTTTGATGACTAGGTAGGATTCCGATGAGAAAGGACTTTTCCAGAAAGAACAGGTGGGACCAAAGGCTGAGAGTCCAGGAAAAATAAGACATTCATGTCACTCCTCATTGTATTAACTTCTTTTACATGCTGTTGTCCAGTATAACATGTACATGATAATCCCGCAAATTAGGCTTTGTCATCCCTATTTTACAGATGAGGACACTGAGGCTCATCGAGATTAAATATTTTGCCCAAGGTCATCTACTAAAGAAATGGCAGAAGCAGGGTTCAAAATCAGGTTGTTGAAGTCTAAGTCCAAAAGTCTTTCCACAGTATGTGCTGCTTGCTGGGGATATAGTAAATAGGTCAGTTTGCATGGAATGGAAGATTTCATGCTGGAGCAATAAGGATGGAGAGAGGTCCTGGGAAACCAGACTCTTGAGTGCTAGGCAAAGGGGTTCATTTTGACTACAAAGCCGATGGGTGGCAGAGGTCTCTGAGTAGCAGAGTGATAGAACTAAAGTTTGTCCAGGATTTCCAAGTCCAAGGCTATGTGGGGGCATAGGCTGTACCAACTACTACTTGGACAGAAAGGAGGAAGAAAGCTCCCTCCTTTATTCCTGGATGATTCCTCCTCTTGAATTTACTTTCTCTGTTGTGTTATTCCTGGGTTTTCTTAAATACTTATGCAATTTCCACCCCAGAGAGAGCATCATATTACAGTAAGGGGCAGAGTGAAAGAGATTCAGATTGGTCCTGGATCCACTAGTGAGCTCCAGTGATGAAAATGCTCATAACACCCGAGTACCCCTGAACCAAGCCTTCCAAGTAAGAGGCTTCTACTACATTCTTTTCCTAAGCTGAAGGTTTCCACATAGGTCAATGGTGAAAGGCGAATTGCTGGAGGGCTAACAGACAATACCCACTCTTTACATTGTGTGAGCGAATTTCTCAACTGATTAAGTAGTAGTTTGCTTGGGGTCTTTAAGTGTGTAGCCTCCAATCCCTCTTTTTAATTGAATTTTAAATTGGATGTTGATCTTCAAAGCTTAAAAAATGTACATGCTCTATGACCCAGCAATATCACTGTTAAGAATTTATAAGCAAATTTAAAGCAAAGTCAAGAATGCGAATATGGAGTACTCTTTATAATGCCAAAAAATTGGAAACACTTAAGTTTCTAGTAATAGGGAATTGGTTGAGTAAATTATGGTACATCTTAGTGGGATGCTACTCAGGCATTAAAATGATATTGTTGAAGAATATTTAATGGCAAAGAAAAATATCAAGGTTATATTAAGTTACAGTTGAGGCTAATTTTTAATTTTTTTTTTTAATTTTTAATTTTTAAAAAGTATAGATCTCTTCACACTTATTAGGATGACTATTATTAAAAACAACAGCAACAGCAAAACCACGCAGGGGCACTTGGGTGGCTCATTTGGTTGGGCATCTGCCTTCGGTTCAGGTCATGATCCTAGAGGGGTGCCTCCCTGCTCAGCAGGGAGCCTGCTTCTCTCTCTCCCTCTCCCTCTGCCCCTTCATCCTGCCCCCGCTTGTGCTCTCTCTCAAATAAATAAAGTCTTAAAAAAAAGAAAAAAACCCAGAAAACAAGTTGTTGGTGTGGATGTGGAGGAATTGGAATCCTTGTGCATTGCTGGTGGGAATGCAAACTGGTACAGCCAAGTGTGGAAAACAGTATGGAGGCTTCTCCAAAAATTAAACATAGAATTACCATTTAATCCAGCAATTCCACTTCTGGGTATATACACAGAAGAACTGAAAGTGGAGATTCAAACAGCTATTTGTACACCAGTGTTCATAGCTGCATTATTTGTAATAGCCAAAAGGTGGAAATAAACCAAGTGTCTATTGGTAGATGAATGAATAAACAAAACGTGCTGTATACATATAGTGGAAATTATTCGGCCTTTAAAAGAAATGAAATTCTGACCTATACTACAACATGGATAAGTGAAATAAACCAGATACAAAAGGACAAATAACTGTATGATTCCACTTATGTGAGGTACCTGCATAGTCAAACACACAGTGACAGAAAGTAGAACAGTGGTTGCTAGAGGCTGGGGAGGGGGAAATGGGGAGCTATTGTTTGTTGGGTACAGAGTTCCAGTTTGGGAAGATGAAAAAGTTCTCCAGATGGATGGTGGTGATGATTGCACAACAATTTGAATGTAGTTAATGGCACTCAACTGTACACTTAAAAATGGTTAAAATGGTAAATAATAAATAATAAAACAATAAAATAATTTTTAGAAAAGTATATATACAAAAGACTATATGGAAGGCTGGGTAGCAGATTATAGGTGATTTTATTTATTTTTACTTACCTTCAGTTTGACTTTAAAAATCATTAAGTTTTTAAAAATTATTTTTAATTATATGAGAATTACATATATACATCCTCCTTGTAAAAGAGTAAAACATTACAGATAAGATTAAAATCCCTTTAGATCACCTCCCTCGAGCCCATACATACGTGTACCTGACATATATATAGGGTTGTTTTATACGTGTCATTTTCGTAGTATAATTTGTCAGCTTTTTTTCACTCAACACCATTTCTTAGATATGTTTCCATGTCACTCTTTTCCAGTTTCACTCTTTCAAATCATTACATATTATTCCATAGATGAACATGTTTATTTAGCTAGTTGCCCATTGATAGACATTTAGGTTGTTTAATTGTAGTTTTTGCTATTATAAACAATGTTGGGTGTACGCAATTTATGTTTTTTAAGTTGATTCTGATAAAGTGTGTTACACTTATAAAGAGCAAGTATTTTAGGGGTGTCTGGGTGGCGCAGTAGGTTAAGCATTGGACTGTTGATTTCGGCTCAGGTCATGATCTTGGGGTTGTGAGATCAAGTCCCACGTCGGGCTCCATGCTGAGCGGGCTGTCTGCCTGAGATGCTCTCTGTCTCCCTCCCTCTGCCCCCTTCCCCTCATTTGCGCACATGCTGTCTCTCTTTCTCTCAAGTAAATAAATCTTTATAAAGAGCAAGTATTTTAAAATAGTAAAATATCTATTATTTTAATTTGAGCTGGAATGAAGGCTGTGACTTTATTATTTTTATTTTTTTATTTTATATTTTATTTTTTTTAAAGATTTTATTTATTTATTTGACAGAGACATAGCGAGAGAGGGAACACAAGCAGGGGGACTGGTAGAGGGAGAAGCAGGCTTCCCGCTGAGCAGGGAGCCCGTTGCGGGGCTCGATCCCAGGACTCATGACCTGAGCTGAAGGCAGACGCTTTACAACTGAGCCACCCAGGCGCCCCTGAAGGCAGTGACTTTAATTCAGTGTGTGCACCCATATTTCTAGAGACCAGGGTGGCCCAAGATGCACATATAGCCTTTCCTTGTCGATGTGTTAGGAAACTTGGCCTCCTTTTTTTTTTTCCTCACAGAATTCAGAATATTATAAATCCATCAACTCCCCAAGTTTCAGGATCCATATGAAAACCATAAAGACCAGTGACTGCTACAGATAGGCATTGAATCCCATTCCTTCTAAAACCTCAAATCAGAGGAACTGAGTCCCGGGGAGAGACTTCTCAGCCTACAGAGGGGAGGCAGTAACGTGAGATACAGCCACCCGTGTGGCACATCAGAATTCTCCAGTGGAGCTGAGATCATTTGATTCCTTGGATATGCAACCACATTAGCTCCTGTCACCACTGGATCTTCAGCTCCCACCCTTATACTTGGGATGCTGGAGACGATGGAATTAATGAGGAAATCAGCAAATTCCTAGCACCTTCTGCTTAGTACCATGTCATCTTTAACCGAAGGTGCAACTGAGTGTAAAATAAGTAAAGTTCTTGCATTTGCTAAAATGAATTACAACACAAAGGCTCTCCAGTTAAAAAAAAAAAAAAGAAGAAGAAAAAGAAAAAAGGAAAAGAAAGAAACTCCCCTCCCTCTAGCCTCCCCTCAAGCCTCTAATCTCATCTGTGAAAAAGAACTGTACTTTACTGTCCACAAAACAGTCTATTTTCAAAGTGAGAGGAGAATTGCTGCGCGAGGAGAGCCATCAGTGACTGGGGTTCATGAATTCCTGCTTGTTTATAGAAAGCAGTGACTAAGGATAGACACTTTGAAACCACCTGTGAAAGAATTAAAGACCAAGGGGGGCGAAACCTCCATCACAAACAGAATCTCACTGATCAAGTGTGAAAGAAAGGGAAGAAAGAAAAAGCCAAGTAGATCTTTGCAGGCAACCACTAGATGGACATAGAATTCAAAAACATTCTTTAGTGAGATCAAGGATGGCAGGCTTTGAAGCCTGGAGGGCTGGCGAGTCTCAGAACCGGCCTGGCCGTGGCAATCCCCGCACTGACGCGCCCACAGTCTTGCACTTGCTGGAGTAAAGCATTTAAATTGGAACAATGTCAAATTTCACAGCTATCTTATGTCCAGTGACCTTACGGGACCCCGGGGGAAAGACAGATAAAAAATGATTGTTCTCAACACGTTCCTGAAAGCGAAGAAGTCACACAGGCAACCTCGAGAAACAACTTTTTCAAAATGCAAACACCCACAAATTCTTGCTTGCCGGATGGCAAGCAAATTGTGCTTATTTATTTATTTGTTTATTCTTTTTCCTGAGGACTCCTATTCCTTATAGAACACATGCAAAGATCAAGTTCCATCACAATGGCACATAAATTTGTGAGGATAGTGTTATTGTGGGAAAAGAGGAGGTAACAACTCTTTTGAATTATTTAATCAATTTGAAACAAGTTTTATTGTTGTTACAAAGAAAGTGAGACATAAGTTCTGTCTGACAGAAAAGCCCTCTGTATGTTATGTGAAAGGATAATTTGAGGACAAAGATGAGATCTCAAACCTCTGCTGTGTTTTTAGATGAGAATTTCAATGACCCTTCACATCCCCTAACTATGCCTAAGTGAATCATCTTAGCTTAATGGTTTTTTTTTTCTTTTAAAGGAAATAGATGTTACAGATGTAGCTAAAATTTCCTTTCACCACTACCCTCAATCTCATTTCCCACCTTCCTTCCCAGAGGCGGCCATTACCATGAGTTTAAGATGTATAGTTCTGTTCTCTTTTTTGTACTTTTACATACATATATATGTTCCCTCAAGAGTTAAGATACTGTTTTTTGTGTTAATTTTTTTTCATAAATGGCATCATACTGTATATATTGCTTCAAATTTATTTATTTTGCTATTACATTCAGCTTTATGCTTTTCCCACCTAGCCAGATAAATGTTTCATTCCTTTTGGGGATTTAATGTTTTAAAGGAAGAAAGCAAGGAGGAAGAAAAGTTTATTCACACCAGAACAGTTACATGTACCTATATGTTTCTGCCTGTCTCAATTTAGGAGACTAACGTCAGGAGGACTTCTTGGAGGAAGGGCAACCTAAATTCAGTTTTTAAAAGAGATGAAAAAATGCTAAGTGACAAAGAATGTCATAGGGCATTTTAGAGATACCCTTTAAAATAATGTCCTAAACTAGTAATTGTGAGGTTTGCTATATGGTCTTTCCTTCACTATTTGGAATATAGGTTCTATGTTTTTTTGTTTGTTTTTTACATTTGGCTAGATGAAGGTTTCACTGGGAAAGATATTTAAAAAGGGATACTATACTAATCAAGTAGGGATTTACTAAAACCAGACCACTCCAGAAATTCTACAAAACACTATCATTTAAATCCAACAGGTGGACACACATACCAATTACAAATGAAAGAATCTTTGATTAATGGGAGTCGTTGGTGTGTGCTGAATAAAATCCATTCAAAATCCAAAATGTATTTGTAGTGTGAGGTGAAGATACGGAGGTCACAAGTGAGTGCTGCTTATGTTAGTAGCTTTAATTTTACCCTGTTGGAGCCCCTGTGTACAAAACTTGAGAAAGCAAGACCTTGATTTGCTCAGGTTTCCCTGAGGAGGGGCCGCAGAATCCTTGAAGCATGATTTGAAAAAGATGGATAAGATATTCCACCCAAAATTCAACATCACCTTTAATCTTGCCCTCTCCTCCTCTAATCCCTAGGTAATGTTTTGTGCTTCTTTTGCAGGAAAGCAATTTTGTTAATCACTTTAGCACCAATTCTTGCATCCCTGGCAATACTCAGAACTGCCTCCATCCAAGTCTTTGATGTGGGAAAGAAACACACACACTCTTTCACATGTAATCTGAAAACAATTCACCTCTTGCCAATGAATGCACAGCACTCCACTTTAATAGAGAGCAAGTTTCTGTGGAGGTTTCTAATCCTTTCTGCCAAAGAAGAGAAGAGAGAGAATCACTCAGGTAGCCCAACCTCATTCAGGAGTTAAAATCACTTGGAATGTTTTGTGGTGGGTTGGGAGCTTTTTAAAAAATATTACTTGCTGAAGATTACTGCTCTCAGGGGAAATCAAAACAACTCAAAATTTAAAAAAATTAATAAATAAAAAAAATAAAAAAAATAAAGATTCCCCATCCCCAACTCAAACAGGATATTCTTCTCAACTCAGATAACTCTTGATCTAAGTGTATTACAAGAAACCTGCTTTAATCCCTCAAAGCAATGGTGTTATAGATAAGTAGCAGTAACTCAGGTGGCTTAAATTCCAGAAATGTACAAAAGATTTGGTTGGAAACAAAACTAAAGAAGAAAGGAAGCTCAATCTGCATTGCTGTGACTTGAAGAGGTAAATTTAGGGCAGTAAAAATGCAAAGAATGACCCCTAAAAAAGAAATAGCCATAAAGTTCAGAATTGTCTTAATGGTCTTATCGGCTGCTTACAGCGTGTGTCTGAATGTGTGTGTGCTTTTGGGTGTGTTTGTGTAAGTGTTTGAAGACAGTGAAATTGTTTTACTGATTTCAGGATCTGCTGGAGTTCATTTGAAAACTTATTTATACATTTTACTGTGATGCTACAACATTCTGAAGCTATTTCACAAATGATTTTCTTCCTCCTTTTATAATTTGTAGTTGAGTTCCAGTATTTTCTTCCTGCTCGGTCCTTTTTCCTAACATATCACTGCTGACTTAAAATGCAATGAGATGGACTTGATGCTTTTTCCTTCTGTGAGTAATCACCATATTTTCACAGTCTGGGTATTCATTTTGATCTACTTTCTGACATCCCAGTTAACAGATCGCAAAATCCCCCTCCCCCTTGTCAACTGTAGCTCTCTATAACAAAATAATGACAATTTATTTCATTATGGCCTCTTCCATTTACCCAAAATGTGCTTGAAAATGCCCTTTCACTTTTTAAAGTGTGCCCCCTTTTGAGAGGTAAAGCTTGTGATATGCTAGGTGATACCTATAAATAGTTAATAGTTAAAAATTCAGAAGGTGTAAAATAGCATGCTACCCAGGTCCCCTCCTTAGAAGCAAACATTGGTACTAGATTTTTGTGTAACTCTCCAGAGATTTTTGGCATACAAAAGCCAAAGCACACAAATGTAGTTTTCCCCGCAAATGGCAATATATTCTACACACTCTTCTGTATCTTGCTTTTTTCACTCAGTGTATATTAGAGATCGTTCTGTAACAATACGTATGATCTTCCTCATTCTTTTTCTTTTAAATTTTAAATCGATCTTCCTCATTCTTTTTCACAGTTGCTTAGTATCCTATTCTACAGATGTTCCATGATTTATTTAAACAGTTTGGAATACATTTGTTCCAAATGCTTCTATTCTCTGTCAGTGGCTTGTTTCTTCACAGGTGGTATCTGTAACTCTGTCCCTGGTACTGTAAATAAGTGACTGAGTTGAAACGTGGAGGGCTCTTGAACAAATTTTCAAATTTATTTTCTAAACATTTAAAAACTTAAAAAAAAAATACCCAAAGGGGTATGGGTATATAGTTTTCAAAAAAAAAAATAGCGTTATGGAAGTTGTGTGACGCCAAGACTTTGAATGATTTTTTGAATTATTTCCTCTCAGTATCATCATGGATCCCACCAGGATTGTGTCATGACCTAACTGCTTAAACATTTAAAATTCCATTTTTCATGGATTTTCCTATATGTGTTAACATAAGATTCTGTATTGAGAATTTCCTTCCAATAGCTGATACGAACTTTGATTCTCTTAACCTATGAAATATTATTAAATGTTGCTTCATACACCTTTAATTAAAAACCAGTTCGACATGCTATCTCATACATGACTAAGGACTCAAATCAGAGAAATCGGAACTTCTAGTTGACCTCAACTCTTTTGGGAGAGCGAGACAAGCTGTGGGGCCTGCCCATTGTGATTCCTCTCCTATTATTGAGTGGTCTAAGTGATGAAGATCTTGGGAGGTTATAGATTAGATCCCCTGAAGCAGGAAGAGGTCCAGGCTAGCCCCTGGGTTGTGCCACACATCCGCCAAGATTGGTCATGCTTAAAGCATGCATGAGGACCTGGGCAAAAATTTCTCTCATGGTTGCTCCACAGCACTTGGAAGCCCACACCCTTGCCAAGTGAGGATTTGAACTCTTAACTCAGCCTGACCAGGGCTAATATCTATGTGATTATTGTTTGGTTCTACTGTCAGACCAAGTTCAGTTTCAGCTTTTTAATGTGTTCGTTTTGGCTCCTGATTTATGAGCTTCTATTGCAGAGAGAAGTTTAGCTTTTCTTAGCTCACTCTTTTACTGAGAGACTCTTCTGGCAGAAAGCCTGTCATCTGTTGTAAAGGAGAGCTGGTGTTGACTTGAAGCAACAGAGTTGGTGGTCCAGTAGCCATTGTCCTGTGTTAGGAGCAGGTGGTCTCACTAAGCTCCATGTGTTTGGAAACTTCTCTGACCAGTGCTTGCACTGCTAAAGGAAGAAGAGCTCAAGCTGTACTCCTTGTTTTCCAGGTCAATATACTGAACCTGGGAAAATCCCCAGGGGCTAGCTTGGACCTCTTCCTGCTTTTCTCTCCATGGTGGATTTTAAATATTGGGGATTTTCCTCATTCATCGCTGCATTTGTGTTCGAAACAGCTGCTATAGAAAAGAGAATAGGCACATTATATAGAATATATAATTTTTAAGGAGCAGTGACACAGGATCTCAAAGGATAACAGTGCAGTTTTAGTACAAAGGCCATAACTGCTCTTGATGTAGTATATGAGAGTGTGTGTATATATCCATTTTTTTTTTTACCAAAGTAAAAACCAAAAAAATTAAATAAGACTTATCCTTATTCCATTTACATCCAAACTTTTGTTCATGTTTAACAATTGAACACAACCCACCATCTATTCAAAATAATGTAATTGAAACTCCAGAAGAGTTGCTTTTTGTGTTTCTCTCTCTCTCTCTTTTTAAGAGAGGGAGAGTAGGGGAGAGGGGTAGAGGGAGAGGAAGAGAGAGAATCTTAAGCAGACTCCAAGCAGGATACAGGACTCAATCTCATAACCCTGAGATCATGACCTGAGCCGAAATCAAGAGTTGGACACTTAACCGACTGAGCCACCCAGGTGCCCCTGTATTTTTCTCATTTTTAACAGACTCTAAACCTAGGACAAGATAAATTATATCCTGCGGTTTCATTCAGTGTAATGAATGTCTCAGATGAAAAAAATTAGTTGAAGTTAGGCATTCTTAAATAGTAATAATAATTATAGAATCAGATATAAGAATTTTATATTTGACCTGGCACTTTCTTCCAGAACTACTAAAGATACTTAATTTTTTTCCTAGAGCTTAATTATCACTCTTTTCTTGGAAGAGAACTCGTAAGATCATATGTGCATGTATTCTATGTTTTTTTTAAAAAAATATTTATTTATTTCAGAGAGAGAGAGGGAGCAGGGGAAGGGCAGAGGGAGAGAGAATCCCAAGCAGACTCCCCGCTGAGTGCAGAGCCGCAGGTGGGGCTCAATTTCACAACCCTGAGATCCCGACCTCAGCCAAAACCAGGAGTCGGTGCTTAACCGACTGCGCCAGTTAGATGCCCTGCATGTATTCTATCTTAATGATAACCTTATTTTTATTTGTCTATGTATGTTTGTATGGATATTTGTTTATAAGTGTATATTTATTTATTTAAAGAAATCCCCAGTTGATCATGAAAATTTCACAAGATTTTGTGGTTTCCTTCATCTTTAAGTTTTATATCTTTCATCATCTTGTGCCAAATGAGTCTTCCTACTGACAGAGATTAGAAAAATCACAAATTCTGATGCCACATGGCAACACAGGAATTTATCTTATCCTAATGCTGATTTTCTGTAAAAGTCATAAAATGCTAAAACTTTAAGAAAAACTTTTATTCTGTAGAACAGATTTAGATTTACAGAAAAATTGTGATACCAGTATAGAGAGTTCCCATATACTCCCATTATCAACATCTTACAGTAGTATCATGCACTTGTAACGATTAATGGACCAATCAGAATTCCTCAGTTTTTACCTAACGTCCTTTTTCTTTTTTGCTCCAGGATAGCCCATTACATTTAGCTGTCATGTCTCCTTGGGTCTCATACTTCCCTTGTTTTTGATGATCTTGACATTTTTGAGGAGCACTAGTCAGGTAGTTTGTAGAATGTCTGCCAACTGGGGTTTGTCTGATTTTTTTTTTTCATTGGTAGACTGGGATTACAGGTTTTGGGGAGGAAGGCCACAGGGGTAAAGTACAATTTTCATCACAATATATCAAGGGTACCTACTATCAACATGACTTATCACTGTTGATGTTGGCCTTGATACCTGGCTGAAATAGTGTTTGTCAGCTTTCTCCACTGTAAAGTTACTCTCCCCCATCTTTTCGTATTGTACTCTTTAGAAGGAATCACTATGTGCAGCCCTTACTTTAGGAGTGGGGGTGGGTGAGAGTTATGCTCTGCCTTAGTGAAGATGAAGTATAACACAAATTATTAGGAATTCTTCTGCATGGGTGATATGTAAAATGAACTTTAATATTAAAATGAACTAATACTAAAATATTAAAATGAACTAATTTAATTATTTCTGACATTTAGATATAAATACTTCTTTTTTTTTTTTTTAAAGATTTTATTTATTTATTTGAGACAGAGAGAATGAGAGAGAGAGAGCACATGAGAGGGGGGAGGGTCAGAGGGAGAAGCAGGCTCCCCGCCAAGCAGGGAGCCCGATGCGGGACTCGATCCAGGGACTCCAGGATCATGACCTGAGCCGAAGGCAGTCGCTTAACCAACTGAGCCACCCAGGCGCCCTAGATATAAATACTTCTTAAGATTTTTCAAGAACTGATTATTTATGTAATACATGTTCACTGCAGAAGACTTAGAAAAATGCAGAAAAGTGTAAAGCAACAGCAGAAAGAACTACCCATGATTCTACTTCTCATTAAGTATCCATTTCTAGCATTTGGTCATATTTCCTTCTGGTTTTTTTTTTCTGCATAAAGTAACTATTTTTAAACAGTACTTTATTATTTATTTTTATTTAAGTTCAATTTAGTTAACATGTAGTGTATTATTAGTTTCAGGGGTAGAATTTAGTGATTCATCAGTTGCATATAACACCCAATGTTCATTACATCAAGTCCTCTCTTTAATGCCCATCACCCAATTACCTTAAAATTGTTTCCTATGAAATAAAAATCTTTTATCTTTGAATATGACAAAGACGTTGGAATCATAAAAAACAGAAGATCTTGGTGGTATGTCTAACATGATGAATATAAACTACCAACCTTATGATAGTTTCTGAAAACAAAACTTCAGACTCCGTCCTTCAACTTGTGAGATGCTCACATGTTTTTAGATACAGTATTTACAGTGTTCACTGTTAGGCCCCTTATTTCTTCTCTTTTCTAATACTCTAACTTGTTCTTTATTTTACTAATGCATGATACACATTTTAAATGGAATAAATAAAGTTTAACGAAACTTAGGTGACTAGTTAAAAATTCTGGTAATAATCTAGGCTTCAGATCTCCAACTTTCTTGTTGCATGGTGTGTTTGGACTCATGACAACTGTTTTTCTTTTTGAGAGACTTTATTGATCTTGTAAAAGTGATACATGCTTCTTATTTTAAAAAGTCAAGGAATACAGAAAAGTACAAGGTAAAATCCAAAAATTTATTACCTAGAAATAACCATTATTTTTTTAAAAAAATTTTATTTGAGGGGCGCCTCAGTTAAGTGTCCGACTCTTGATGTCAGCTCAGGTCTCGATCTCAGGATTGTGAGTTCAAGCCCTGTGTTGGGCTTCATGCTGGGCCTGGAGCTTACTTTAAAAAAAATTTTTTTTTCATTTGAGTATAGTTGACCACAATGTTATATTAATTTCAGGTGTACAACATACTGATTCAACTTCTTTATATGTTATGCTATGCTTACACAAGAGTAACTACCATCTGTCAGCATACAACGCTATTACAATATCATTGGCTTTATTCCCTATGCTGTGCCTTTTATTCCTGTGATGTGACCTTACTCATTCCATAACTGGAAGCCTGTGTCTCCCACTCTCCTTCACCCATTTTGCCCAACCCCCTACCCCTCCCCTTTGGCAACCACCAGCTTGTTCTCTGTATTTATAGGTCTGATTCTACTTTTTGTTTATTCATTTGTTTTGTTTTTTAGATTTCACATGAGTGAAATCATATGGTATTTGTCTTTCTCAGTCTGATTTATTTCACTTAGCATATTACCCTCTAGGGCCATCCATACTGTTGCAAATGGCATAATGTTATCCTTTTTACGGCTACATAATATTCCAGCATGTGTATGTGTGTGTGTGTGTTTGTATACATATACCACATCTTCCCTATCCATCTTGTACTGATAGACACTTAGGTTGTTTCTGTATTTTGGCTATTGTAAATAATGCTGCAATAATATAGCAGTACATATATCTTTTCAAATTAGTATTTTGTTTCCTTTGGGTTAAATACCCAGTAATGGAATTATTGGATCATATGGCATAGAAAGAACCATTATTAACATCGTTTCACAAAATCTCCCTTTGTATATTTACAAATAGGGATAAATTTACAAAAAAGGCTTATATAATATGTACCGTACATATATGGTTATTTATATATTTTTATTTATTTATTTTTAAAAATTTTATTTTTTTACTTGAGAGAGAGCGCAGAGGGTGAGTGAGAGGGAGAAGCAGACTCCCCGCTAAGCAGAGAGCATGACATGGGGCTCAGTCCCAGGACCCCAAGATCATGACCCAAGCCAAAGGCAGATGCCTAACCAACTGAGCCAACCAGGCACCCCCATGTATTGTCATTTAAATTTAACAGAGGGAGTTGAAGCTGAAGCAAATTATTAAACTTCAGTTAAATGTTCTTTTGCAAGATAGATTAGTTCCTACAAGTCCCTTTAAAGTTTTGCAAAAAGATTATGAATAGCACTAAGAGGCTGGAGGTCTACATAGTTAACGCTTAAAAAGTATTGGAGATAAGAAAGGAGCTACTTTAACTGCTTAGAAGCAGCTTTTATTTAGATACCAGAACTGCTTGAGGTAAAGTATAATATTATTAAGTGTGTCTTTATTAGTTGCAGGGAATCTCAGAGGACCCTGAATTGAGTGTCCTATTCCATTCTCTGCTGTGTATGGCAAAGGCATGGTTCAGAGTACAGCTTTGGGGTTAGACTGCCAGTTAGGAACCATGTGGCCACAGGCCTCGGTCTCATCTCCTGCAAAAAACTGGGTTAATAGTATCTTCCTCATGTGATTGTTGATAGGAATAGGATAATACATGGAAAGCTCTTATAATACTGCTGGATTAATAGTGTTTAAGCTATTACTATTATACAAGTATAATGGTGAGCATCTGAACCAGTATATGCCATTGAAAACTGTCATTCACAAAATCATCTCTTTCTAATTCATCTCAGAATGATCCCCCTGTTAAATCTGCCTACTCCTAAAGTTAAAGGCTGGGGCCCTGAGTGTTTGACCAGTGGGTACATGGGCTCCTGTCTGAGACTGCCGCCTGTGTTTATAAGAATGGACAGAACAGGGGCGCCTGGGTGGCTCAGTTGGTTAAGCGACTGCCTTCGGCTCAGGTCATGATCCTGGATTCCCGGGATCGAGTCCCGCATCGGGCTCCCTGCGCGGCAGGGAGTCTGCTTCTCCCTCTGACCCTCCTCCCTCTCATGCTCTGTCTCTCAAATAAATAAATAAAATCTTAAAAAAAAAAAAAAAGAATGGACAGAACACACAATTCTAGTGTTGTTTACAATCCTAAGCATACATAATTACCTATAACAGCAATAGTCACTACTATGCACATCACTTACATGGACATACACAAAGAACTTTATTTCTATACTTAAAAATCCTCCTTAAAAGTAAATAATATTAGTGTTTCTAAATACCGAGTATGAAATTCATATTGAATCTTAAGTTTTAATATATTTTCAGCTTCATGTTTTTGGCTAAGTTTAAAGTAGTCTAATGCTCTCAGTTTATTAATATGCAAATTTAAATTTTTAATAAAAAGCTTTATAAAAATAAATTTCACCCCCCTACATTATTATTTTTTTAAAAGATTTTATTTATTTATTTGACAGAGAGAGACACAGCGAGAGAGGGAACACAAGCAGAGGGAGTGGGAGAGGGAGAAGCAGGCTTCCCGCGGAGCAAGGAGCCTGATGCGGGGCTCGATCCCAGGACCCTGGGATCATGACCTGAGCCAAAGGCAGACGCTTAACGACGGAGCCACCCAAGCGCCCCCCCTACATTATTTTATTATGATTGCTTCCTGAATTTGAACTTGAAGAGAGTTGATGACTTTTCTTAAAAATATTCTAAAGTCCACTCTACTCTATCTCCCTTTTGGGGAGCTATTAATATATTTATTTTCTTGACAGTAAAATGCTATTCAGGTACTCTATGAAGATATACATTTACTTTCATTATAAACCCATCTTTCAGCCATAATTGTTTTTTTTTTTCCTTTTTAAGTATTTTCGCCCAAAAAAGAATTTTGAGAGTAATAATTCTAGCTGCTTCTCTGAGCTAAGACTATAGTTTTGGGTTTCTTTTCATGCTCAGGACTTTAGGGACACACATAACCACCAAGTAACAGAATAAATGCCAATTTTCCATTTTGGCTTTGCCTTTCTACATAGTGAGCAGGCTTTTTTTTTTTTTTTTTTGGTAAATCATTAAACCATAAATTCTAGTTCAAACAGTTCACTTGATTTCTAGTTTGGGTGTGAAAGAGGGTGATTTGATGTTTTAAATGATGGTTTGGTTTCTCCATCAATTAAGGTAACAGGGTAAAGAGTAAGTTACATTTCTGTGACTTTACACTGACTTGATTTATGTTGGGTTAATTAAATAATTTTTTGTGTCTTCAAGTTCTCCAGTAAAAACTAGGTCATGTGCATAAACTCAGCTTTACTCTGTAGAGGAATGGTTAAAAAAATAGTCAAAGAGTAAGAAA
The DNA here is from genome assembly GCF_011800145.1 of Mirounga leonina. Classification (NCBI taxonomy): domain Eukaryota; kingdom Metazoa; phylum Chordata; class Mammalia; order Carnivora; family Phocidae; genus Mirounga; species Mirounga leonina. Next base: position 27,386,354 of record NW_023270265.1, on the reverse strand, counting down.
TTACATGAGTAAGAAAAACATGTCTAACACAGTCTGAACACAAAATGTAGGAACCATATGCTGTATTCATCTCTGTCTTCCTTCCACAGTGGCTCATGGTACACAAATGTAGCAAAATTAAATAATGTTGAGTTGATGACCTTACCTCAATTTGTAGTATTCCTACCTCAAACCTTCTAACGGTATGATACCTATGAATAAATTTCTTTATAATGATCTTTAAGAGATGGTCCAAATTCTTTAGTTTTACTGAAATGTCATATCAAATATTGTTTTTATTTAAGTAAACCACTGGCTGGAGTTTGGAAACCTTTTTCTAATCAAAGCCTTTGTTGTTTTTTTTTTTGTAAGGGTATTTTTTGTAACAGGATTTGACCTGTAACTATTATTGAGAATTTTCTTAAAGGAGTTCAAAGCATTTTACAGGGATCATCTCATTTATCCCTCGAAAGTAAGGCAGAGGCATTATCTCCACTATAAACTGAGAACACTAAAAGGCCAAGATAGGTGGGGTTTTTTGTTGTTGTTTTGCTAAGATCAAAAAGTAATTCTAGGGCAAAGCCAGATTCTGGTCTGACCTTGTTACATGATGCTTCTGCAGCACCATAATGCAATGTAGTAGCTTTCTTAGGTCTCCCCTTGGCTCTCCTAGGTATTGAATAATTTCCAGAGTTGATTTCTCATTCATTCTTGCTCCCTAAAAATGGGTCTTCAGATGTAAATACAAAATAAAACCCTCAAACAGGACTTGGGGTACAGGCTACACAGGGTTAGTCATCTTCCTCCCATCTTACTGCCTAGTCCAGTGCTATGTATAGAAAAATAATTGGGGCCATAAATGCAAGTCACATGTGTAATTTAATTTTTATTTTTTAAAAAGATTTTATTTATTTATTTGACAGACAGGAAGAGGGAACACAAGCAGGGGGAGCAGGAGCAGGAGAGGGAGAAGCAGGTTCCCCACTGAGCAGGGAGCCCAACTCAGGGCTCGATCCCAAGACCCTGGGATCATGACCTGAGCTGAAGGCAAATGCTTAACAACTGAGGTGCCCCTTATTTTATTTTTAAAGATTTTATTTATTTAGAGAGTGAGAGCATGGGCAAGCAGTGGGGGGAGGGGGGGTGCAGAGGGAGAGAATCTCAAGCAGACTCCCTGCTGAGCACAGAGCCTGATGGAGGCTCAGTCTCACAACCCTGAGATAATGACCTGAGCCCAAATCAAGAGTCCAAGAGTCCATGCTCAACTGACTGAGCCACTCGGGGGGCCTCTATAAATTACCTAGTAGTTACATTAAAATATATTTTATTTACCCATTGTATCAAAAATCTTTATCACTTCATGTAATATGGAAGTATTAAGATAATTAACATGCTTTTTCTTGTATAAGTCTTCAAAATCTGTTGTGTATTTCAAATGCCCAATAGCTACAATGTGACTAGCGGGATGTGTTGGACAGCATGTCTGGACTTCAGTAGGGTTTTCTTAGCTCTCCCTTCAGATCGGTGCCCTTGTGAATGGAATGGGTGGTGTGGGGGAAGGACTCCTGGGTGACCCTGGAGAATCCATTTGCACTTGTGTGGTAACTAGTAAGAAGCCTTAGGTTTTGCCATTTCCTGATAACATCACTGGTAGTTATGGATTCAGGATTTAGAGGACTGCAGCCTCCCCAAATGTCTAAAATACCAGCTCACTGTCGGGACCGGGTTCCTACCCTGTGGGAGGACCTGGGCTAAGGAAAGTGCCAAGTTCCAGGGCTGCGGTTTCATGGGGCCCTGGGAGGTGGCCTGTGGAAAGGAGGCATCACCCACGGAGAGGAGGGTTTCTAGAGAGGGAAGGCCACCCAAGTGGATGCTTCTTGAGGGCAGAGGCACTACTAGGTAGATTCCTGGAAGGCGGAAGCTCTTCTTGGGGCCTTCGCCGCCCCGCAGCCGGCCTCACATGCCAGACGAATGAATGCATGTGCTTCCACCCGGCGCTCCCGGCGGCCCTGCCGATGGGGGAGGGGGTCTGCTCCCTGGCCTGGCCCGCACCCCGCAGCGGCTCCAGGGCCGCGGGTGTGAGGGGCGGGCCCAGGTCTTGGCCCGCGCCGCCCCATGTGACCCGGTCCGACATGGTGTCGCCTCCTCCCGCGGCGGCGGTGGCGGCGGCTCGGCTGTGTTTCGGGCCGGGCCTGCGGCCGCTCATGGGCAGCCAGGGCCACCCGGGGCCGCCCGGGAACAGCGGGCCGGGCGAGGGCGAGGGCGGGGAGGCGAGGAAACTGCAGGGAGGGAGGGTCGCGAGGGGGAAGCGAAGAAAGGGGAAGGGGAAGGGAAAAGCGGGAGCAGGACAGGGCGGAAGAGGAAGCGGGGCGGAAGGGAAGCCGGGGCTGCAGAAAGCGAAGGAGGCAGCGGCGCTGGGGGCCGAGGCGGGAGCCAGGGCAGGCCCAGGGGAGGAAGGAGAGGGAGGCGGAAGCGTGGAGGAAGGGGCGAGAAGGATCGTGCTGGGCGATGAGGGGAGCGCAGGGGCGGGGAAGGAGGCCAGAGGAAGAGGTGCTGGGAAAAAGGAGGAATGGAGGGTCAGGCCTGGGCGGCGGGAGGACGCGAGGCCGGGGAGAGCGCAGGGACGAGGGGGTCAGGCGTGGGGCTGCATCGCGGGGGCTGGGGCGGCGGGGGTGGCCATGGCGGTAGCCGCCGAGGAGGCGGCGGCGGCGGCCCGGGAGCCGGCCGGCCGCCCCGCTGCGGGGCCGGCGCTCTTGCGCCTGCCGGAGGAGCTGCTGCTGCTCATCTGCTCCTACCTGGACATGCGGGCCCTCGGCCGCCTGGCGCAGGTGTGCCGCTGGCTGCGGCGCTTCACCAGCTGCGACCTGCTCTGGCGCCGGATAGCCCGGGCCTCGCTCAACTCCGGCTTCACGCGGCTCGGCACCGACCTGTAAGCGCCCGCTCACCCGCCCGCTCCCTGCCCCGGGCCGGCCCGCGTCCCGGGAAAGGGCGGGGCGCCGCGGCCTGGTCGGCCCGGGGTTGTGTCGCACCCCGAATGCGAGGCCCAGACCCGGCCTCGGCGGGGACCCCTCCCCGAGCGCCCCTCTCCTGTCGGAGGTCCCCCTCCGAGAAAGCCTCCCATGAGCATCCCTCAGTCGATACCCTCCTTGGGCGGCTTCTCACAATTAGCCATCTTAAGCACTGCCTTCAGACGGTGACTGGCCAGGTGCCTCAGCCCCCCAGGAGCCAGGGTGGTCTGAGGCTTCGGACGCCTCCTCCGGTTCAGGTGTAGGACCCATATCCACTATGTAGTCTATCAGAACGTTTTTATGGGTATTCAGCCGCTCACCCTCTTCTGAAGGTTGTTAAGCTGCAGGGCTCAGGTGAAATCGAATATGGAGAAAAGGGCTCAGACCTGAAAAGAAGGCTCCTGGTCCAAGTGTCAACTGTAGTTTGACTTGATACAGGCAGAACGACACAAAAAAGGGTGCCTGCTTATGGCAGGGGACTGGATTAGGTCTAGGTGGTATAGAAAGGCGTGGTATTGCAGTTTGGCCTGTTTTGGGTAGGATCTGAGACCTGTGCATGGAAAACTGACTTGAACGATTTGAGCTGTTAAATAGGAAAGGGGGGAAAAAAAAGAATTGGGTGAGTAAAAGCTTTTAGATTGCACCTAAAATTCCATCCAATTTGGGTTTTAAAAAAGGTAATTCTAAAACAGTATAACAACATTAAAGAGTTTTTTAAAACATAAAACGCTATAATACCATTACCTTTAGACAACTATTCATTATTTAAAATTACTTTTCAGTTGTATACTTTTTCCCCCCTCCCAGTTGCTGTTTTACTGATCCTGACAGAATAGGTGCATAATAAATGTTTGTAAACTCTACCATAATGAGATTAAAAACATTCTTCTAATATTAAACTTTCATGTTGTGTCTAGATTTTTGCTATTATGGATAACAGTGAAACAAAGCATTTTGGGGTAACAGCTTTTGATATATGTCACATACCACATATATGCCTTTTTATTTTTATTTTTTTGAGTGATTTTCTTTTTTAAATTTTTTATTAACATAATGTATGATTTGTTTCAGGAGTACAGGTCTGTGATTCATCAGTCTTACACAATTCACAGCGCTCACCATAGCACATACCCTCCCCAGTGTCCATCACCAGCTATCCCATCCCTACCACCCCCCCTCCACTCCAGCAACCCTCAGTTTGTTTCCTGAGATTAAGAGTCTCTTATGGTTTGTTTCCCCCTCTGGTTTTGTCTTGTTTCATTTTCCCCTCCCTTCCTCTATGATCCTCTGTCTTGTTTCTCAAATTCCTGGTATCAGTGAGATCAACATACGCCTTTTTAAGATTTTTTTTTTTAATTTTTATTTATTTGAGAGGGAGAGAATGAGAGAGAGCACATGAGAGGGGGGAGGGTCAGAGGGAGAAGCAGACTCCCTGCTGAGCAGGGAGCCCGATGCGGGACTCGATCCCAGGACTCCAGGATCATGACCTGAACTGAAGGCAGTCGCTTAACCAACTGAGCCACCCAGGCGCTCAACATACGCCTTTTTAAATTAGTTCCTTAGGATAAATGCTCAAGATTGGCTTTATTGGATCAAAGGTTATGGTTTGTAAAATTGTACTAAGTTACTGTGGCACCAGCAAAGAATGATTAAGCCAGTTGCATATGAAAATTTAAAAATCTGTTTTAGTTGGGCATATGATTGTATCCCAAAGTTTTATTTTTTTGCCTTTTTTTTTACCACTGACCCCAATAAATATTTTCCCATGTGTTTGTTTCACCTGTGAGATTGTCTATACCTAGTCTTTGCCCATTTATTATTGGGATTTTGATGTTTTTCTCATATATTTGGAATCCTGTGGGTCATAGATATTAGGGTCTCATCTGTCATCTTTGATGCAAATATTTTCCCCAGTCCTTTTTACTTTACTGTTTTTAGCCTATAGAAGTTTTACACTTAAATATATCAGAATCTGTCAGTCTTTTGTGATTTTTTTTCTTTTTTTACCCCAAAACTGAGAAATTTACAATTTCTCCACAGACCTGATGAATCTTCTTTTTGATATTCTGCTGGTTTTCTTATATTTGATTTTTTAAAATAACACTTTCATCAATATCAGTTTTGTTCTGGTGCAAGGGTGAATTTAACTTTTTTTTTCCCTAAGTGGCTACCTAGTTATCACTGTACCTTTTGTTAAATAATTCTTCTCTTTCCCTTTGTTTTAGAAAGCTTATGTTGCCAATTATTAAGTTTATGTGTGTGTACAGACACACACACACGTATGTATGTACATCTGAACTCCATTTTGTTCCATAGATATATTTTTCCATTTTTCTACTGTTTTAAATATTGTTTTTTGGTAGAGTCTGGTATTGATTAGGGTTAGATTTATCCTTGTTGTGTGTGTGTGTCAGGTCTCCACTCCCATTCAACTCCCCAGCAGAAAAAGATACTGTGCCTTTTCAAAAGTTTCTGTGGTTTTCACTGTAAAGTTTCTCTCTATATATATAGTCAAATTTATTCCTAAGTATTCCTGTATGTGTTATGCATTTTGTTTTTATTGTGAATGCAGTCTCTTTTTCAGTATGTTTTTCAGCTGGGTGTTACTAATGGTGATGTACAAGATTACTATAAGCTTTTGTAAATTTTGAACCTGATTATTTTGCTTAACTTATATTCTAGTATGATTTTGTCTAGTTATCTAGTCAGGTTTGTTATCTAGTATGATGATGATTCTTTGGGATCTTTTGGCATGCAGTCTTGTTACCTTCATTTCTTATAAGAAAAATTCTTTCAAAGGACCTATCAGTTGACCTTTAAGGGAAGTTGGCTAAAGTGACTGAAACCCAAGCCAGCTAAGGCAAAGCTTGGCTTTCTTTCCTTATAGAGATTGAATGAATGAATTGATGTTTATTTTTCTTTCCTTTTCAAATGCTCTAAAAGAGAGATAATGGGAATGAGTGTTCGTTCTGTGAGCAAAAACAACAAAATGAAAATGAGTTTGTAGTATAAAGTGCTTTGAGACTGTTAAGTGATACGGCTTTATTATTTATTAGCCATGTGTGTTTTGATTTCTTGCCCATGTCCTAGGATGGGCTATCTCCGACCTTCTAGGGAAGTTGTTTTACCACAGCATTTGATAAAGAGCAGGGTCACTGCTCATGTTTTCTGAGTTGAGGGGAGAAGTTATGTGTGTTACAGCAGGTGGAGAGAATGTTTACCAGTGTGGTCTGTTTCTGGACAGCTGCAGAGACGTGATAAGCCACCAAGAGAGGTGGTTGTCATCCCTGGAGGGAGACAGCATACACCCAGTCCTCGTAGGGCATCAGAGAGCCTGGGCCCAAAGTATGAGACTGTGGCTGCTCGGATAGTGGCAGGGCTGTAGTGTATGGTTTGGGCTAATTAACTGCAGACTGGACAGTGGGATGTTTTTATGAGCACAACACAAAAGTTCATTTTATCAGAAGTTACACAGCCTCACTGGACCTGAGTTTTATCATCTATAAAGAGTGGGAAAGACCTACCCAGTAAAATGAGGCTTAAATATGCAATTGTGTACAGAGTTAAGCACATAGTAGGAATTCAATAAATTGTTGTAAAATGGAACTTTTTAATTGCTTGGCTTGTCTAGTCAGTTTGTATTTAGCAAAAGAGATGGTTTGAATTGGAGGTGCTGCCGAAAGACAGGAGGTGGGGGAAAACACACACACACACACACACAGGGCGCTTAGTTTCTCTCACCTGTCCTGAATGCTTTTGGAAGCATGACAACAGAACCTGTGGGTCTAGGATCTGCACTCCCTGCTATAAGATCCTCTTGATTCTCAAAAACACGAACTGCTAAGGTTTACTGACCTTCCGGCCCAGGGCAAGTCCCTTTCAGTTTGGCTGTTCCTAACTGATCATAGCTTTGTTGAGTAAGATGAACTGCTTTGGTTCCTTGTGATTTGTTAATGGTCTTATACTTGTGCTTGAAGGCATTTTGGCCACTTTTAAAAACCACAAACAAATAACTTGCTTCCCTTTAGGCCTCTGGCCTAAACAGTGAACATGGGTAGGTATCTGAGCTTTAAAAAAAAAAAAAAAAAAGTGAACACAAAGACAGTTTGAGTCAGTCATCTGGTTTAAAATCAGTTTTCTTTGAAGGTTTTATGAAGCCTGGGGGGAATAGAAATATCTTTAATATAAAAATCAAGGAAATGTTTCATATAGCGGTCTTTTAAGTTTTCTCTGAAGAGTAGGGGGGAAACTAACATGGTTCAGTCTTCAGGAACAAAACAGTGAAATTTAACCCTCCCAGTTTATAATGAAGGCTAAATGCAAGAAGTAGACAGACAATATGACAGGTGGAAGAGCAGAGGTGCTATCTGTAAGTTCTAATACTGGAAATGAACAAGGGCAAAGAACAGAATACAGTATACCTGTATATATAATCTAAGGGTTTTTTTAAAGATACTTCTGCCAGTCTCATGTTAATTCCTCCCAAATTAAGTCCTGTGTTTTCAAACTTCAATTTTATTTTAACCATCCTTTGAGCAATACCTGGGTGCTCCTTTGCATTTACTTGTGGTAGATTTGCCTAGAATTAACAATAGGTGTTTAGGAAGTAAGGCTCTGAGGTGTTTGCCCTGGCATGTACATTCATTCCTCAGCCAGGGTCTTGCAGGCTTGGAGCTCTTTGAGGCTGGGGAGCAGGGTATCTATTTCAGTGATGATTAACGTCCAGAGTAGTGAGATGGACACAGATAAGCAGAGTGTGTTTGTTTGTTTTAAAATGATTATACCTAAGAGCATTTTTTTGGCCCAGAAAGCATAAAGTTTCCTTTCCTAACTCTGACCTGGAGAAGGCATTGCTGCCTGGTTGCATTTAAGGTCTGAACAGTGATTTTCAGAAAACAATTAGCAACTTAAAGTAGCTTAGGCTCTCTCCTTCGCCTTTCTGCCTTACCCAGGAAGGGGAGTCACTTATTTGTTCTCTAATTGATTGAAAAGTTTCATAGGTGGGTGTATTTCTCTTTAGCTGTTATGAAAAGGCCTTATTTTTAATCGTTTTGTGAGTTAATAAACGCTGAGTTCAATTTACAAGCTTAAAATAAATAATATACCTGTGGAAGTAGGAAATGGCCCAGTGTAGCTAGTGCCTCCAGATCCAAACTGGGAGAATGGAAGAGGCCTTTTCCTCCAAGACCGTGAGAATATAGAGCTGCTTATATCATCTCCAGTCTTGTAAAACTTGAGTAGTAAAGGATGAATTTCCTAACATTCAAGGCAGAAACATGGAGGAAACCCAGAGTCTTCACAGTCTGTAAGATGAGCAACTCCTGTTGAGATGAGATCTCTGAAAATATTTCAGTGCTCTATACTTTGAATTTTCTGTGCTAGCACCTTCGAAGACCTTGTAAAGATAGTGAGCTGCTGAAATCAAACTCACAGTGAAGTTACTGCGGAACCATACAGATTAAAAAAAAATTTTTTTTTGAGTGTTTGCCATAGAAAAGAATTATCTTTGTGTGATAACGTAACCTTACCTCTGGGTTGACCCTGGCATTGGACTAGTTTCTGGTTCTGACTCATAACCGTGGAACAGGGAGTATTTATTTATTTATTTATAATTTTTTTTTTAAGATTTTTATTTATTTTTTGGTCAGAGAGAGAGGGGACACAAGCAGAGGGAGCCAGAGACGGAGAAGCGGGCTCCCCCCTGAGCAAGGAGCCTGATGCGGGACTTGATCCTAGGACCCTGGGATCATGACCTGAGCCGAAGGCAGCCACTTAACCGACTGAGCCACCCAGGCGTCCCAGAACAGGGAGTATTTCGGTAGATTCTTCTTAAGGCCAGTAAATTTTGAAAATTTAAGATGAGATAAGCTGTTTGAAAAAGTGAGGATAGTCAAGTTTTCAATTTTCAGTGAAAATTGGGATCCCCCTCACTCTGATCTACAGAAACAGATTTTGTCTAAGCTCCAGAATTTATTTCAGGTGCATCAACCATCAGACCAGGTTGAGAATCCAAAGATTTGGTTTCTTCTTCCTTTTCTTTGGGAAGATTTTATTTATTTGACAGAGAGAAAGAGAGAGAGAGCGCATAAGCAGTGGGGAGCGGCAGGCCTCAGAGGGAGAGGGAGAAACAGGCTCCCCCGCTGAGCAGGGAGCCAGACACGGGACTCAATCCCAGGTCCTGGGATCATGACCTGAGCGGAAGGCAGGCGCTTACCCGACTGAGCCACCCGGGCACCCCAGATTTGGTCTATTCTTGAGGAAAGACTTTTCTATTCAGCAGTCTTGCTCAGATTTGAACAGAATTCAGATGGAAATCCAGTTGTAGTCAATGGAAATTAGGTGGTAGTGCTAAGTAAGAATATGTTTGTGAATTCTGAATCATGTGACCGCTTGAACTGGATCTAAAGCCAAGGATGAGACTATCTGGAGAAAGAATTTATCTTTTGTTAGAGATTTAGCTGCCTTGTGTCAGCTCTGAGTCAGTTCTCCATTAGACCCAAACCATCCTCCTTGCCCTCCCTAGAAGTCTGGGCCACCCAATGGGCCGTGGGCTGCCCCTCTTTAGCCCACAATTAATTGCCAGTACATTCTTTCTTCTTCTCCTTCTTTTTGGTATTTGACATGAGCTCAAATTGCTGAGAAAGGTGACAACTGTGAAATGAAGACAGGGCTTAGAGACACCTTAAAAAATACATGCAAAGGCCACTAAATGACAAGAGCAGACCGCCAGGCTCTTTCAAAACATCGCCACGTCTGTTGACTTTCCATTCCTTGTCTGCAGCACAAAATTGGAGGTCAAAGAATCATAGGAGTTAGAGATGGAAAAGACATTTGGGGTCAGCCAGTTCATCCCTCCACCTTCATCTGCCCCTGATTCCGAATCATTCCTTACATTATATTTTCTCCCTCAGCTCTTGTACAGTTTTCACGGTCTTCACTCAACCTCGGCTGTCACCTTTGGGGAATGATGCTGGAGGCTTCATCCAGTTTCTCCTCAGCAAAGAGAGATATTGCCTCTGCCCCCAGTTGACATTCATGAACTTCTTTGTTGGTGGTCTCAGCTGAGAGACTGAAGACTAGCTGGAAGTCTCTCTGCTGCCTGGCATGGGGCTTTTCTAACAGAACTGAAGCACATTTAGTGTCTGATGATGTTGGGGAAGGGTAAAGGGCTGGGATACGGTGTAGTCATTGCTGAATTTCTTCCTAGACTTTTGTTTTTCAAGGCTCTTCACCTGAAAGGAGGTTGTGTGTGTGTGTGTGTGTGTGTGTGTGTGTACAAGGCATGTGGTATTGGGGAGGGGGACAGTGACAAGGAGATTACACTGAATAGGAGTTTGGTAAAAATCCAAACTTGGAAATTGATGGGTTAAGCAAACAAAAGATACTAGTCCTGTGAAGTAGTAGGGGACTATTTCAAGAAACGCATGTTAGGGAAGACACAGAATGGGGCGTACTGTACACAACTTTCAGCTTACAGTCAAGTTGAGGACATCAGATGGGTGGAGGCAAGTATTTTGGACTAGGGGATGCTGTTGTTTTTGGGGTCTCTCCTTTAAGAAAGTAGGGAAAGACAAGTCTTACGTTCACTGGATGCATGGTTTGGCAGGGGGAATGGTCATTTTAAGAGGCAGCTTTGGAAGGTTACCCCCAGCTCCCCATCTTGCTCCAGCAGCTGTTGGGAGCAGTCTGAAGGGGGTATTATGTTTCTTCTGGTAACTCTGCCAAGAATGAGAGGAAATCCACAATCTGTGGGCTTTCTGGGGGGAATGGGGATGGGGTGGCAGGTGATGGGACAGGGAAATTAAATTGTTTTATGGTAAATATGTTGAGATACTTTTCCTGGAAAGCTATTTCACCAGAAAGAATGATATTTCCCCTGCTCGCGAGCTTGTAATGGGTTCTTTCTCTGCAGAGAAGGGGAAATAGTTTTCTTCCAGTACATCTTTTTCTTTCTTTCCTGTAGCTCCAACTTTGACCTCCCATGTTTCTTTAAATTTTTTTTTAGAAAGTCCATATTCAAAAGGTGAGTCAAGATTCAGGTACAGGTGCTGTGTGAGCCTAAGAGAGTCCTCTCTTTAGAAGTGAGTTACTAAAGAAGAATCTGTCATTTATCCGGTATCTTGGCTGCAGTTTGACTTTATCATAATGGCCTCAAAACTGGAGATGTAAAAACTTTCTGGGTGGCGTCTGGTTCATGTTCTTTCCATCCCTTCATCCAGGCTGGAACGGCACCAGGGATTTTTGAAGCCTGGCTACTTGGGCTGAGAACCTGTTTTAGTGATTAATATGCAAAACAGTTGCAAGATTAAAAACAATAAAAAACAACCCTGAGAAGCAGAGCAGTGTAATTATTCCTTACATTTCAGATGGGGAGCCCAGGGAAAAGTCATTTTCAAGGTATGAGAACAAAGTCCACTTGTGAAGCTGTTAGTACCTAATTCATGACTCACTGAGCAGATGGTCTGTTCACAAAAAATAGTGGCATCTTTCTTGCTGTTGTTTATGCTCAGAAACTGCTAGATCAGCCTTTCTGAAAGTTGTACTGTGGGGTTCGTGAAAAACTGATTCTGTGATCAAATGAGTGTAGGAAGTGCTGTGTTCCACATTGCCTCTCTTGGAGGTTCACAGTGCCCATTGGTAAATTAAAGACACTGAGAAGTCCTGCGATCGAGAGACCTGTTTTATTTTGTTTCAGCTAGCATTGTCTAAAGTGTTTGAGCATAAATTTTCCCCCCTGCTAATATCTCTTAACATCTTGGAGAACATACATGGGTCAAGTGCCCTGCAAATACAGAACTTGACCAATAGTAGGAGGAAATGAATGTGAGTGTGAACATAACCCTAAATCCTATACTCAGGGTTATGAATTAGGGTTATGCCTACTGCTTCTGAAACTTCTTTGGACAGCTTTGACATGTGGTACCACATTAAGGTAATTTATCTGCTCAAGTTCCTTCCCTCGAGCTTCTCTGGCGTAAGAATTTGGAGGCTTTGGTTGAATTCCTAAAGGTGTGGTCTATTATACATTTTTAGGAAGGGACTTTGGATCTAGAAGGTAGTGTGTCTAGGCTCCTGAAAAGCTACAAGTATTGTTGGAAGTGTGACTTGCCAAAGGGAGAACTATACTTTTGAGGACTTACTTAAGCAGTTCCTAAGCGGTATCTATCAAAATACCTATTATGCTGGGCCCGGGGTTCTCCCCTTTTGTGTCTAAGACATACTTTTGTATGCTGTTAGAATTTTTGGTAGTACACGAAAGGATTAAAAGGTAAATTTTTTTAAAAAATCAAGCTTTAGAAAGTTGAAGAACCTGTATATTTATTTATTCACCATGTGGTATGTTACTGTTCTAGTAGAACTGTTTACTGCCCTGATCTTGTTCTCTTATATCCTCTCATATAGCTTCCTCCGAACATACAATCTTCATCTTATTTGTAGCAAATTGGGCCAGGGGCCACATTGTGGCTCTGTGGTTTGTCTGAAGTCTTCACGAAAGTGGGTGGATCTTTAGTTGAATGAAAATCAATTCTATAAATTGTTTAAAGTTTGATGGCCCAGTTATTCAGGGTTCCTGGTATACCACTGCTCTGCAGCATGCTGGCTGGGATGTACTTTTAGAAGTACTGAGAGGTTAATATTTGATCCTGTGGAATTTATGACTGTACTGGACAAACCATAAAGCTGCAAAAAGTTAACAGTGCCTCAGTTTGTGTTAGGTTCAGCCCAGGGGTTCACATGAGAGGGAGCGGACTGTTTGTAGGACTTAGGAAAGTAGAGGCATAAGCTGGATCTTGAAGAATGGGTGAATTTGACTAGTGCCCAGAAGAGGGAAGCAAGCGTTTGTCAGGGACAAGGTAGGCTGGTGCTGGCAATTTAGGAGAAGGTACGGAGGTAGGGATGAATGTAGAAGAGAGGGGCTTGGCTGGAGTTTGCTTGCATGGGGTGGGACCATGGGAGGTAAGGTCGGATGAGCAAGGTGAGGCCTTGCAAGGGACAGGTGTGTCTGCTGCCTCACCTTGTGCATGGTCCTATCATCACTGTAGGGAGCAGTCTCATTTCACTCGCTGGTGGGGCTATTCCCCTGTTTTCTGGCCAGAAGGGTAAGCAATTTAACACAATATAATGATTTTTCATTGATTGAAAAAAATCTTAATTGGGGCGCCTGGGTGGCTCAGTCAGTTGAGTGTCCGACTCTTTGATTTCAGCTCAGGTCATGATCTCAGGGTCATGGGATTGAGCCTCATGTTGGGCTCTGTCTTGGGTGTGGAGCCTGCTTAGGATTCTCTCTCTTCCTCTCTGCTCCTCCCTCACCTTCTGCTGGTTCTCTCCCTCTTGATCGTAAATAAATAATAAATAAATAAAAGTTTTAAAAAATCTTAATTATAGACCTCTGCTGCTGAGGCTGTTGGAGGATTTAGTCTGATGCAGGTGTAGACAAAGAGTGAGAGGTTTCCTTGGGCTGTGTAAATACCATGCACTGCCAGCTGCACCTCCACACTTGCCCGAGCCTTTTACCCTGGGGGTTAGCATTTTAAAGAGACCCCTCAGGAGTTCTGGCCGCTAACTGCCTCCTCCCCAGCTGGGAACTGTTGACAAGACTCTAACTAGTGATATTTGTACCATCAAAGACTCGATTTTGTGGTTTAAGAAGAATAAAATTGACTACATTAAAAAAATACATTAAAGGGGCACCTGGGTGGCTCAGTCGGTTAAGCGTCTGCCTTCGGCTCAGGTCATGATCCCAGAATCCTGGGATCGAGCCCCACATCAGGCTCCCTGCTTCGCAGGAAACCTGCTTCACCCTCTCCTACTCCCCCTGCTTGTGTTCCCTCTCTTGCTGTGTCTCTATAAATAAATAAAATCTTAAAAAAAAAAACATTAAAGCCAAATTCTTAGTATTGGTAGAAGGTAGGGTAGGTATAGGCAATACAAGGGACAGTCTTTCTGGAAAGCAAGATCAAATAAAGAGGCAGTGTTAAAATTCCAAGCCCCGAGCATCATTTTGCATAGCCCTGTCGCCCCTCCTTAGCCCAGTGCACCCTGAGATGCCCTTGTTCTCCATTTGTGGACGGGATCCCCTCCTTTGCCGAATTCCCAAATCAGCAGGGAGCTATGCTTATGGAAGTCATGCCAGTCATGCAGGGAGGCGGCATCCACAGCATCAAGGGGAACCGAACTGCAAGATGGGGCAGGAAGGGAAACTGAGTTGTGATCCAGGAGTTTACTGGTCTTAGAGACCATGCAAGTTTAAGTCCTCTCTGAGATACCTGCACTTCCTGCTCCTTCACTCTGAGGCATTTTTATTCAGACTTATTTGCTTTGAGTTTGGGGGGTGAGGGAGGAGAGCTGAAATGAAAGGGGACTCTAGATAACTGCCTAGATTAATTTCCGTCCCTCTGGACTCACTGGTTGCCAAGATTTGAAGGGGCCCCGTAGCGTACCATGGATGCATGTTGTGTTGTTTTTGTTTGAACTAGGTCTTGCGCCCAGGAATGCAGTCAAACTGTAATAGTGACTAAGTGCCGGAAAGCTGAGAGGGAGGGGGCCCAAGTGGAAAATGAGCCTGAGGCAAGAGAAGGCAGGCTGGGAAAATGGAAGTTCCACCAGGCCCACCAGGCCGGTTGGAGATTCCTCCCTGCATTAACAGCCCTGTGAGAGGTTTATTTACAGGGCACTAATCATTTTGGGGGGAGCACACCCACTTTAAACCAGCAAGTGTGTTGGAGAAACAGCCAACCAGAGAGCATTTCAAAGATGGGAACAAGGGTCCTTATTGAATTCCAAGGGGCATCTGCTCCTATCTTCTTAGGCACGTCTGCTGCCTTGTTCTACCAACCCCTTTGACTAGACTGTGACAGGTCCCAAGGGGGGGGGGGCAGGTACCTGTTTTCAGAGAAAGATTATTTTATTCCTTCTGATTTTTCAGGTGCTGAAGCTAATAAGAATATACGTATGATTTTGCCACCAGCTAGGGAAACTAACCATCAAAGATGATGGAGTAGACAAAAGGGATGAAAAAGCTGAGTTGTTAAGCTGCTTTTAACAAAGTGGTACTATTTCTCAAGTCAAAGCCAAAGGGAGTGGCTTTAAAAAGTCGAAATTTGATTTGAAGGGCCAGAGCCAAGTATCGTGAGGATGGCGTTGCTTGTGGGAGAGGACGCCTGCACCTGCTGTTTGGTAGCAGTTTCTAAAGTTCAACTTTGGAAGTTTCTTGCTGATCAGGCCCGCAGGGCAGTGCTTTGACCCTTAGTAAAGTGTCAGCAAAGGGCAGTTAAATGATCGGAGAGATGAGAGAAGTGTTGTCCTTAACCCAGTTCAGGAAATATGTTGATTCTTTCCCCCATACTTCCTTCCTGCTGTGATGTAGAATATTCAATTTTTGTTCACCTCCACCTCTTAGCTTGGACCTAACTCCAGAGGAAAGGTGAGCTACGGAGGATGCCTTCTTTTATACCTGGGAGGGATTTGCAGATAAGATTTGACACGGAGTCTAATCTTTCTCATTAAGAGTTCAGTTCTTTGGTCCATCCTGTTAACTGTCTTTTGCTGTGCTTAGTTCTCTCTCCATCTGGTAGCGAGGCTTGCTCTCTATCAGTGTGAAACCGGGGACCGCATTCACCCAGTGGACGAATCAGTAATATATTTTAGCTTTACTGTGTATACACCCAAATCCTTATCATTCAGCCTGAAAGAGGACTAATGTTTGACATTAGAACAATTTCTAATAATTGTAGTTAAATTAGAAGAAAAATGAATGGTTATTGGATTAGCTTCAGGGATGACACCATTAATCGATATTAACTATTACCTATATTTATGTTTATGTAAGAAGAATAAACCTTTTTTGTACTTACACTGTACTTTAGAGAAGTCAGGTAACCAGAATTTTATAATTAGGAAGAGGCAGAACTGGGATTCAGATCCCAGTTTCCTAAGTGTGCATTCTGGGCTTTTCCCACAACTTCACTGAATTTACTATGTAGTTAAAGGTAAATCGAGAGACCTATCAACAATTATGTGAGAGAGATATGTAGAAATGTGTAAGATCTATAAACTCACTTCCAAAGTACCATCTATTTACTTCTTCTGACGTGTTTATGGAGATGTAATTTTATGTAGCATCTCTTCACTTCTACCTTTATAAATTTGATTTCCTTTTAAAATTACCATTGCTTGCTACGGTCATTTCCAAAATGTTTGGCAGTTCCACATTTGTCATTTCTAGCGGCAGTGTATTACATTGCATGAGTATACTGTTCTCCCCCACAGACAAACATTTGGGCTATTTCCAGGTTTTAGCTCACATATATCGCCGCAACTATAAATATCTTTGTAAAAAATATATTTTTCTTTTGAATTATTTCTTTGTGATTTAGTGCCAGAAATGGGAATGCTGGGTCAGAAGCTGTCATATAACAATTCTCGACGGAATTCCTTCCTGAGAAGCTGTACTGGTGTGCTACCTGCTGCCTGCGATATATAACCAAACGCGATATATAACCAAACACAAAGCTGGCTATCAAACCAAAGCCAGTTTCTGTTTTTTCCCACCTAGTAATAGATGTGAGGTGGCACTTTAATAATTGTTTTAGTATGCATGTCTGTATTAATGATGTGGGATGTTTCCCCAGTGTTTAGTTATGTGGACACCGTGTGACTGTTCTTATCTGCTGTTGCTTGTAGATAAGGGGGTATTGGAGACAGGGTGTTATTCTGGTAGATTTCTATCAGTCCCTTAAAAGTTTTAGAGATAAAACTTGTACCTATAGTATTGTTAATTTTCCCCTGCTGTTGACTCTGTTTTCATTTTAATCTCTTTTTTCTTTTGTGCAGCATTTAAAATTGAAACACTTTAAAATCTTCTAGTCAACAAAAATATTTTAAATTCACTCTCATTTTGGGGGGATTTATTATATTGGGTTATGAGATACCGTCTAAATCAGTTTTTTCCTCCATTGATACCCAGTTTTGTCACCAGCATTAATAATAATTTATTATTTTAATGAGTATTTTCCTCTTCACCCAAATATTACAGTGTAGAGAAATTGGAAAATACATAAAAACACAAAGAAAATAAAAACACACGAAGTTGGCTATCCACAGTTAACGATTTTGTTTTTTTACTTTTAATTGTTCATTTTATAAATATTGCATTGGTCTGACCATTCCTTCACTGTCCTATAGCGTCCCCAATAAGTGAGGGGGGGTGGGACCTAGTTTACGATTTTAGAGTATTTACTTCCCATGTTCTTTCTAAGGCATGTATATTCCTCTTCCCTCCCTTCTTCCTCATAAACTTGGGAACATGCTACATAAACCCAACAACACTAATGAAGTAGTGATTTCTTTCTTTACTTTAAAATTTTACTTTGTTTGTTATATATTAAGTTCATATCAGTTTGGGTCATTTCTGGCTTTCTCTTTAAATTGAAGTGTCAGCTAGTTTGCTTATCGCTTATTTCCAAGGTCTTCTAATCGGATAAAATACAGGAAGTATAATTGCACTATCAACAAACACATTGATACTTAATATGCATAGGTATTGGGTAAATGGAAAACAGTTCCTGGCACATAATAAACACCATATTAAATGTTAAATAAATTATCTTTGGAATTATGATCCAGAGAGATTAAAACATTCTACGTCATTTTAAAAATAGCATTCAGTTGGGTTAACTAAACTCTACTCACTATGTTGAAAGATTTTCCATAGTAAAATTGAAATAAAAATGTATTTTGGGGGCGCCTGGCTGGCTCAGTCAGTAGAACATGTGATCCTTGATCTCAGGGTCATGAGTTCAAGCCCCACATTGGGCATGGAGCCTACTTAAAAAAAAAAAAAATCTATTTTGGGTTGATCTTCTAGCCAGAAAATTAAAATAAGCAACCCCTTCCTGAACATTTACTCTCTTTAAAGGGTTTCAGAAGATTGACATGAAGTCATGGATATGTAAAAATTTTTTAAGTGTCCACATGGATAAAATGCTATAAAAAGAATAATAAATTGGAACAAAATTGACAATACAGATTATATAAAGAGGCTTTACACACTCACAAGAAAAAGACCAAAGTCCTCATAGGAACAGGGACAAAGGGTATGAACAAGCATTTCCCAGAAGAAATGCTAATGGCTTTCAAACATATGACCAGATATTCAGTCTTATCCATAATTAGAAAAAATACTGTACACATTTAAACAACAGGAAGGAAACTTTTTTTTTTAATTAAGATTTTATTTATTTATTTAACTGACACAGAGAGAGAGCTAGAGAAAGAACACAAGCAGGGGGAGTGGGAGAGGGAGAAGCAGGCTTCCCACCAAGCAGGGAGCCCGGTAGGGGGCTCGATCCCAGGACCCTGGAACCATGACCCAAGCTGAAGGCAGCCACTTACCCAACTGAGCCACCCAGGTGCCCCAGGAAGGAAACTTTTTAAAAAAGATTTTTATTTATTTGAGAGAGAGAGAGAGAGAGTGGAGGGAAGGGCAGAGGGAGAGAATCTTCAAGCAGACTGCCCACTGAGCACAGAGCCTGACACAGGACTCGATCCCACAACCCTGAGATCATGACCTGAGCCGAAGGCAGACACTTAACCGACTGAGCCACCCAGGCGCCCCTAAAACCATCCTTTCTAACCTGTATCTGTTGTAATCTTGAAAGCAGGACTTGATTGCTGACTTTTAGCAAAGGGTAGTAAATGTGAAGGTATAGCAGAGACTGGAAGAAATGCATGTCTCTCTTTTTTTCTCAATAGACCTGGTAGTTATTACTCTGTTCCAAGCAGTGTACCTTTATTGTCCAATGGAGCAGGCCAGGGAAACACAGGGGAGCTATGGGGCTTAAGGTGAAGTTTTCAAATTCTTGCCCATAATTGCAAAATTCTGTCCAAAGGTACATTTTCAGAGGGGCTTTGTGGTCTTCTCCCTGTCCCCTACCACTCCAACCCAGTCACAAACTATGCCATTCCTGTTGCTGGTGCACTCCCTTCTCTCTTACTGCTCTAACTTTCCTCACCCAGAAAGTACTATTGACACTCCCAACATTTTCTTAATTGAAAAATTCAAAACAGAAAAGTTGAATGAAATGTACCATGAACACTCATATGCCCACAACCTAGATTCTATAGTTAACATTTCACTGTATTTGCTTTATCATGCATTTCAAAGTGAGTTGTGGATATCAGTACACTTCACTTGTAAACACTTCAGCATGCATGCATATAATTGGTATATATTAGTTTATGGGCTTTTTTGTTTAAGAAAAATTTCTATACAGTGAAATGCTCAAATCTTAAGTATATCATTTGGTGCATTTTTTTTTTCCATTTGGTACATTTTTTTTCATTTGATGCATTTTTGACTAAAGCTACATACCCGTGTAACCCAAATCCCCTTAAGATTTAGATATAGAATGTTACTCCAGAAAGTTTCTGCATGTTCCTTCCCAGTCAATCCCCTTCCCAGTGATAGGATTCCCAGTGGTAATCACTGTTCTGATTCTTCCATTATAGATTAATTCTCCTTCTCAAACTTCACATGAACAGAATCATACAACATGAACTCTTGTGTAATGTTTCTTTCTTTCTTTCTTTTTTTTTTTTTAAGGATTTATTTATTTATTTGACAGAGAGAGAGTGAGAGAGCACAAGTAGGCAGAGCGACAGGCAGAGGAAGAGGGAGAAGCAGGCTCTCCCCTGAGCAGGGAGCCCGATGCGGGGCTCGATCTCAGGACCCTGGGATCATGACCTGAGCCGAAGGCAGCCGCTCAACCAACTGAGCCACCCAGGCGCCCCATGTGTAACGTTTCTTTCATTCAGCATAATGTTTTTGAGATTCACCAACATTACTGTGTATATCAGTAGTTGTTTCCTTTTTATTGCCGAGTAGCATTTCATTGGATGAATATATACCAAAGGGTGTATGCCCATTCTCCTCTTGATGGCTGCCTGGGCTGTTTTCAACTTTTGGCTGTTAATGACTAAAGTTCCTATGAACATTCTTGTGCAAGTCTGTTTGTGGACATATGCTTTCTCTTGGGTAATTGCTAAGTCATAGAGTAGGTATATGTTTAGATTTATAATAGACTTCCAGACATTTCTCCAAATTGGGTGTACCATTTTGCTTTCCCACCAAGATTGTAACAGAGTTTTTACTGGCCTTCAAAAAATATATATTCATATACATATGTATATAAATGTGTGTGTGTATATATATTTGTGCATATAATTGAGTGTTATATATTAGTTTATATATATACAAACACAATTACAGGTATAAAATTACATATACATATATAAATGCATATATAATATATACATATGCATACAATTATACATATGTATTTATAATTTCTTCATATTTTCGGGATATAAGCCATTTGTCAAGTATACATTTTGTGAACATTTTCCCCCAGACTGTGGTATGTATATTAATTTTGGTGAGCAAAAATTTAAAATTTTGGTAATGTCTCATTTATTAGACTTTTCTTTTATGCTATTGCCTTTTGTGTTTTAAGAGACCTTTGCTTAGCCCCCAAGTTGCAGAGATATTTTGATATATTTTCTTCTATCAGCTTTATAGTTTTAGATGTTATGTTTAAATTTATTTTGAATTAACTTTTCTGTTTGGTATGAGATAGGAGTCAGAGTTTGTGTTTTTCCTTAGGGATAGCCAGTGGTTCCAACTCTCTGTTATCCTTTCTCCATTAGATTGCTTGGGCATCGCCACAGACTCTGTAATGGACAGGCTGTTCTCCTTGGCTTTCTTGGTTATCCTAGGGTGGAGAGAGAAAGTTATTCCTTTCTGGTGTCCTAACCCCATCACTTATATCTAGACGTATTCTAGATACTCCTGAGTTCTGACTTAAGCCTGTGGAATTTTCTCTGGTTGGCAATGAGTTGTCGTGACTGGGTTATCTGTTCTGTCTGAACACAGGATGGCCAGTGTCCCGGTGAAGGAACGGGTGAAGGTGTCTCAGAACTGGAGGTTGGGGCGCTGCCGAGAGGGGATCCTGCTGAAATGGAGATGCAGGTAAGTAGCCTCTTGACTCTTAAAGCTACCTGGGACAGAAAAGCATGCTGGGAAGTAAAAAGTCTGGTCCTAGCTAGAGTGGATATGTGCCTCTCCTGAGGTGTGGCAAAGGGGGCATCGGAGGGACTTTTTTTTTTTTACATTTGTAAAAATTACCAAAAAATGTACTTTAACAAATTCCACATTTTTATGATTATAAAAATAACACGTTTATTCTATTGAAAAAATAGAAGCATTTAAAGAGGAAATAAAACTTCCGTATAATGCTACCACTCAGAGGTAACCACTGTTAATGTACCTCATCAAAAGAAATAAATGAAGCCAGCATTTCAAACCATCTTGTTTTACAGTTATTTTTCTTTAAATCTACTCTATGGAGTTATGCCTTCACTTCCTTCACTCCATTAGCCCTCTGCCCAACCTTATTAAGAAGGCAAAATAGGACCTAAAGGCTTGGCTATAGATGTTACAGGAGGTAGAGTTCAGAACTGCGAGGAAATTTAGACAGTGGCTTTGGATTGCTAATGCCGCAAATTTTATGCTTCACCGATGCTACGTTATTTCATAGTTATCATTTGACTCCCTACCAAAGAAGTGCTCCTTGTTGATTGGTTGGAATGGATAAGGAACGTCATGTTCCTCATTCCAGGTTGACCTGCAGACAGGCTTCTTCATCTGAAGACCCCTTCGGTCTTGCTGGTGTCCAGTTTCTGCTGCTTTCATGGGTGGTGGTTGCTGTGAGTTATGCGGGGGTCCTGGTGGTAGTAAAGAAACTACTAGGGAGAAAGACTGATTTTTATGGTAAAAAAAACTTTACCCTCTGCCTCCTGCTTTTACCTTTTAATACCAGAAAGTGGAGTTTATTTCTGTATCAAGGTTTTGTCCCTGACGTCTTTTTTGGGGATGGTTTTCAAAGCAGTTTGGCAAATAAACACACAAAGCAGTTACCAGGCTGCCCCAGGATTCTCCACTGTTCACCTGGCATGAACCTGGTTTCTTGTCCTAGGCAAATGGCTGTTTACCAGATGGCTCTAAACACATGCATTCCAACCACCCCACTTGACTGTGCCACAAACCTGTGCAAGGGGATTTTGAAGGGGGAAGTGTATAATGAGTGAGAATGTAGGCAACTCTATACATGTTCTGTAGAATATATGCACACACTTGTAAAAACCCCCTGAGCAGAAACTCAGCTACTACAAAGGCCAAGCTGCATTTAATGGCCCGTCAAGTCAATTTGCAGAACTTTTCCACATTCCCATGACGCTTGTATTAAGGAGTGTGGGGAAGAAACACGGCCCAGTTTGCTCAGACAGGCTTGGCAGTGGGAGATAGTGTCTCTGTAAATGCAGATGAATCAGCTGTCCCTATGCTTTGCTTGGGATCTGGTAGCTCCAGAACTCCTACATAGAGTAGGACAGGCTGCTGGGATGTCTACCTTGGGAGCTTAGTCGCCACCAGAGAGCCTGGGGTCTGGCAGAGTCTGTCTGCCTTTCTCTTCTTTTCTTTTTTCTTTATTCTTTTTCTATTTCTCTTCCTCTGTGTCCCTCCCTCCCTCCCTTCCTCCCTTCCTTCCTTTCTTTTTCTTTCCTTATTTTAAAAAGATTTTATTTATTTGTGTGTGAGAGAGAGAAAGAGCACAAGAGGAGGAGCAGAGGGAGAGGGACAAGCAGACTCCATGCTGAGTGGAGCCTGTCTCGGGCTTGATCTCAAGACCCTGAGATCGTGACCTGAGTTGAAATCAAGAGTTGGTCGCTTAACTGACTGAGCCATGCAGGCGCCCCTGGCAGAGTCTTCTTTCTTAAGGCTCATTCCGTGCCGTGGGACTGGCCTGTGGCTTCTAACCTTTCTTCCTCCTGCCATACTATAGAGGGAATCTTTAACTATTTGTGGATTTCTCTTATCAGCTGCCTAGGAGAGCTGATTATTTCTCTGGAGCCCCCATATTGTAGTGGACTGCTGCGGAGCTGTGTTTTCCCATTGCCCCACTTACCCTCTAATACAGAAACGCAGATATCCCATGTGAGGATCTAGGTAGCTAACTAGTACATTAGCATCCTTTCCTAAGTGGCCATATTCCTTTCACTTATAAATAGCCCCTTTGCATAGTGGGATAAGGGAATAGGGCTTCTTGGGGCTCACTCTTCTCTTTTCTCCATCTGCTCTGTTGGAGGAAGAGGTAGAAGTATGTGTGGGAGTCTTGGAACCTCGAAACTTATCACTTAACACTTCAAATCAGGGAGGATGCAGAATGAAAGAAAATCACTTCATCTGGGTGGAGGTTTTTTTTTTTTTTTTAAGATTTTATTTATTTATTTAGAGAGAGAGCACAAGCAGGGGAAGCAGGAGGCAGGGGAGAAGCAGGCTTCCCGAGGAGCAAGGAGCCCGATGCGGGACTTGATCCCAGGACCCTGGGATCATGACCTGAGTGGAAGGCATATAATGGACTGAGCCACCCAGGCTCCCTGGAAGGTTTCTTTTTTAACCCTCTCTGCGCCCCAGTCATTGAATTTGCTGAGATCTGCCTACCCCCAAGAAGTCTACGCTGCCAGTAATTCGAGTCTTAAGCATTCTCCAATTAAGAGTGATATTTAATTGGTCTTGTAGTTCTGACTTTCTTTCATGAAGTCCAGAACTTTCAAAACAAAGTTTTACTTCTGGAAGTGTCTCCTCCCTTTGCTCTTTTCTTCCTTACACTTTGTATTCTGTCAGAGACATGCACACCAGAAAGCTCTGTCTCTCTGGTTTTCTTTTCTTTTTTTTTTTTTTTTAAGATTTTATTTATTTATTTGACAGAGAGAGAGACAGTGAGAGAGGGAACACAAACAGGGGGAGTTGGAGAGGGAGAAGCAGGCTCCCCACGGAGCAAGGAGCCCGATGTGGGACTTGATCCCAGGACCCTGGGATCATGACCTGAGCTGAAGGCAGTCGCTTAACCGACTGAGCCACCCAGGCGCCCAGGTTTTCTAAGGGTGGCCTAAGGGTAGGTAGTTTTACAGGAGATTGGGGAGGTAACGGCTGAGCCGTACAAGTTATTCTTGCTAAGTTGGGGATCAGTCAGCCTCTCCAAAGATCGGAGTCCGTTTTCATACTGTATCTCGTTGATTCTTAAATTGTGTTTTACATCTCTGCAGTCAGATGCCCTGGATGCAGCTAGAAGGTGATTCTCTGTACATATCCCAGGCTAATTTCATCCTGGCCTATCAGTTCCGCCCAGATGGTGCCAGCTTGAACCGTCGGCCCCTGGGAGTCTTTGCTGGGCATGATGAGGACGTTTGCCACTTTGTGCTGGCCAACTCGCACATTATCAGTGCAGGAGGGTAAGTGCTGCAGGAGTCTCCTTCTACTTCTTCCTTCGCATTCTTCAGGGAACTTCTGCTTGCCTGCCTCTTGACTTTTCTTTCTCAACTCCAAAGGGATGAGGAGGGAGACCATAGGAAGAGGGAGTGTTTTTGTTTTTGTTTTTGTTTTTCCATTTGAAGCAGAGAGATTTACCAAAGGCACTATTAATAGGGTTAGCTGGAGAAGGAAAACAGGAAGAGCCTTTAATGAAAAGTGAAGCTGGTTTTGATACTCTCATAGGGGAAATTTGTTTTGTCTCTCAGCTCTGTTCAGCCCCAAGTGTACTGAAGAAGTAGAGGTGTCTCAAAGCTCAGCGCCTTGTTGAGCTGAATTGCCTAAAACAGCAAATTTGGACATCACTGGAGACTCAGGCTGCTTCTGTAGCCTTGTTCTCTTCCGACAGAGAGAATAATTGGCTATTGGGGGTGGTCTCCCTATTTCTCTCCTAGAGATGGGAAGATTGGCGTTCATAAGATTCATAGCACCTTCACTGTCAAGTACTCGGCTCATGAACAGGAGGTGAACTGTGTGGATTGCAGAGGGGGCATCATTGTGAGTGGCTCTAGGGACAGGACGGCCAAGGTGAGTGGTCTCCTCCTTACGTATGGTTATTCCCTCCTGTCTATAGGGAGTGGGGTGGGAGAGGGTGGATAGGGCCTTGAGTCTTGGGATTGGCTGAGGGCGCTGGGTGGGGGCGGGAGGGGACGACACGATAAAGGACTCACTTATGTGCTTCTGGCATGCAGTTTGCGGTGCCAGACTATGTCCCTGCCAGCTGGCCTGAGAAAGGAGTGGACAGTGGCTGGGAAGCTTGCCACTCACTTGAAATGTGAGGGCCTGGCCAGCTTTTCCTCCCTGCGCTGAATTTCCTCAAGTTTGTGGGCTGAGTTCTGACCCCAATATTTTATTTTAAAATCTCCCTCCTTTTGCTTGCTCTCTGTTTAGGGAGGTTAATTTTTCACCACCGTGTTTATAAGCAATCAGGCTGATAATTAAAATGTGTTTTTACTGCTTCTCTGGAGAGTGATGTGGTCAGCAAGCAGTAGAAAGACAAGGAGGGAAAGGCGTTTCGGTGCGTCATTGCCGAACTGCCTGGGCTACAGTCAGTCATCTGCCAACAGAATGAGGCCGATAAGTAGTGTGACCCCTGCTTTAGGGACTCTGCTCATCCATGTTTGAGTCAAACAGGCCTCCACCCATGAGACAGAGAAGAATGTCTTTCTCCCTCCCTGTGTCCAGCAGCCCTAGGCAGGGCCCGCACACATCTGGTCCTTTGGGGCTGCTGTGGGAACTTCGCTGACAATTCAGTCGAGGTGTAGGAAGCCCGATAGTATCTTACTTGCCTGTTTCCCGGCATCTGGAGACTTCATAGTGCCAACAGGAGCAAAATGCCTCTTCGTGTCAGCAAATAGGCTGCTAAGACACCTAGGGAGGGTCTCCGGAGAGGAAAGTTGCAGTTTTTACTCATTAACTTTTCTGACTCCATGTACCCTCTGGTGATTATCCCTTCATATAAAAATGCCACCAATTTATATAAAAAGGGCAACATATGTTCCTTTTTACTTCTGGAAGTTTCTCCTCCCTTTGCTCTTTTCTTCCTTACACTTTGTATTCTGTCAGAGACATGCACCCAGCACAGGAAGCCTGAGAAAAGCCCAGAAAATCTTTGGAACCAACTTGGAAACTGAATTTCCTATTGCCTGTTTCCCGTTTCCCCTACCCTATACTTACTTCAGGTTTCTGATTGGTCACTGTAGTTGTACCATTCCTTGCAAACAGACTGGCCTTAACCTGCTGTACTCCTCAGAAACAATTTGCATAGAAATCTTTTTGGCAGTGTGACCTAAAAATATTCCCATCTCCTTCTGGCATCTTCCTGTCATGGCTTCAAGTCTCCCCTGGCCCCTCCTTTTCAGTGACATCCCTTTCTTCTATCCTCTTTTCTGTGGTCGGACACCCAGAGCAGTTTAAAACTAAGCTTTTTGACCAAAGGTAGCAATTCAGGGGGATGGACTGCTTGTAGTCAAAGGATAGTAATCCCAATATTTGGGATATTGGGTTAGTTTCATGTTTTAAGTACCGACTCAACCCTATTTGGTGGATTCAGTTCTTTTTAAGCATTAAAGTAGGTACTTTCTAATTACAAAATTGTCACCGCAGTTCATCCTGTTTCCTTTGAGGATTTCTTTTAAGTCAGTGACAGAATCCCCCCTCCCCCGCCCGGTTCTTCAACTCCAGAAAGCTGGCCTGCTGTTTTGGGGCTCCCCAGTGACCTCCAGGCCAGCTCATCTTTGCAGATTTCTGGACGCTGCTTCTGCTCCCTCTCCGTTGCTGTCTTTGCCTCTAGCTGCCTTCAGCTTCCTGACCTGTTTCTACATTACCCAGTGCTAATCTTGTATAACCAGCCCTCCATTTCTTTTTGGTGGCATCTGCGGTCCCATAGCTGCTTCTATAGGCTTCTCATACACCCCAACCTACATGAGAACTTAGTCATGTTTGCCTGTAAACATCTATAGCCTGTTTGTTGGGAGTTCCCCCAAATACGTACTGTGTTTTAGGAAAGAGATTTGTTTTATTGGGGTGAAAGGAACTAAAACATTTTCTTTGTAAGACTTCTGAGTTAGGAACTGCTCAGGGAACCTTCTTCCCCCCCCCCCCCCCCCCTCCGCCCCCCGCCCCGCCACTTTCAAATTTACCGTGGCTTAGTTTGGATTGCCCCTCCATCCTGATATGTGATAGGACTGTAGGAATGTTCTCAGTGGGCCTGGGCTGGTCCTGACCATTCTTTCGTTGTCTCCCTTAGTCCTCTATTCTTCCATTTATTCTTAAAAGTACCTACTGTATGCAAGGCATAGTGTACAAGGCACTGGGGCTCTTCAAAGGTGAGAAAGAGCCAGCCTCTCCTCTTGAGGCGAGCTCAGACATGCCTGCAGTGGCTCTGAAGCTGATGAGAAGTGGCCAGGACTGTGAAGTGTGCAAGGCTTTAGGGAGAGGGCCAGAAAGTTCACAGGGTGGAGAGATCACATCTGGCTTGAAAGGGGAGACTTTATGAAGGAAGGAACATTTGAACTTGTTGTTTTTTTCTTCTTTTAGTTATTTTTCAATGCAGAGGTTTGCTTGTTTATATATAAGTAACCAGGCACGATGCTAAGCACCTTATAATTGTTCATTTTCTCCTTTTCTCCTTTAGGAGAATTGTTTCCCCACAAATTATGCTCATAATATATTTTGGATATCCAATATACCCTACTGTATCTACTTTATTTTATAAGGTTTTCTATTATTATTATATATTTAAGTGTCATCTTCAATGGCTTAATGAGTAATAAGACCCACTGTTATTGAATGCTGGATACCTGCCAGATGCTGGGTTACTATGTTTGGTGCTTTACGCATTTCTTGACTTTTCTGTAGCCCTCAAAAGATAGGTATTATTTTCCATTGTACATATGAAGAAACTGAGGCTAAGAAGTCCTGAAACATCCTTAAGATCAGAGATAATAAATAACAACTGGGTTCAGACCCACATGTGTCTGACTCCAAAGCCCACGCCTGCCCTATCTGCTCTTCCTGCAGCCGTAGGCTGCTGGGAATATTTTTACCATATAGGTTTCTCTTCGTTTTAGAATTACTATCTTTGGGTAGAGTCTCAGCAATAGAATTACTGGGTGTGAGGCTTTGGTCATTTTAAGAGTCTTGATACATATCGTCAACTGCTTTTTGAAAGGACTATATAAATGTCCACTTCTACTGAGTTATATCTTTTGCAGGGATGGGTTTGTTTTGGATTTGACTGCTGAGGGTGAAGATGTGTGATCAGCACGTTGTTGTCACCTCCCCTCCCTCGGGCATCATGACACTTGGGTTCCTGCTAGGGCAGCGCTTCCCCAACGTCATGCTCAGCACCAGCAGCAAGCCTCCTGAGGCCCTCCTGGAGACCAGACACCTTGTCCTGTGGTTTGCACAGTGTCAGAATCCACCAGCCCCTTCCGTGGGGGGGGGGGGGGGGGGGCACTGGTGAGTTCAGGACTGGAACTGTCCCCATAGATTTTATAATCAGAGGGCTTTAGTGTCTCCTCACCCTCCGACCTGCGTTCTAGAGAGTTGGCATCTGAGAAAAGGCAAACCTCTCCTCCGGGCTGGGACTGTGTGAAAGAAGGCATTAGAAGTGCATTTAGTTACAGGCAAAGTGGCATGGCTGTAGATCCAGAAGGGTAAGCCAGAATCCTGGCATTCCAGGAAAGTTGTGGTATTTACCTTTGTTTTCTGCCCCTCCTTGTTCAGGATCTTCTTAAGTTTATTTTCTTTTCCCTATATTGGAAGGAACTCACACCCTCCTCCCCCTGTCATGCATACACAAAATCTTAAAACACTTTCTCCTTTTATAGGGAAGACATGTCATGTGACCCTAAGAAGGCAAGACCACCCCCACTCCGTCACCTGCCCCTTAAACTCAAGGAATGTCTCCTGAAAGTTCTTCCATCTAAGGTCCTGACTGGCTTTTGTGTGTTCCCCCTTATAGCACTGCAGGGACCTTGAGAGGTCAGTGATCCATCTGGCAGCCTCAGGATCCCTCCTTGGCCACTGTCTGGGACAGCCCTGTACATTCAAGGCTTCCTTTCTGTTTGGTTAGAGGCTTATTTCCCCGAGTGTGTCATCTGGGGTTGGGTGAGGTGAGGGGGGCCTTGTGCTTAATGGGAGATTTCTAAATGCACTGGCTGCTGAGGGCTCCCTGAGTGTTGATTAGAGCTAAGCCCGGAGTGGCTGCTAATGTACATTCCTGACTGATAGGGACCAGATAACGTGCTCCAAGCAATATTTTTAACCTGTAGGAGATATGGAAGCTTAAAAGAGTTAAGCTTTTCTGCTACTTTTGGTGACACTAGGTGCTAAATTCCCTGCTGACATGAATAGCACTGGATCCTGGGCATTATCAACAAACAAACAACAACACACCACCTTCGTGCTTTGAAGCTGCTCTTCTTCTTCTTCCATTCTTTCCTTCCCTTGTGTCTTTCTTTTTACTCCTCTCTCTTAATTCTGCTCTAATTCCATCGTTGTTCCCCCATACTGGGCCTTGATCATCCTCCTCCCTACCGCCCAAAGAAAAATCTGGTTGAGAGATAGGAAAAAGGAAAACCCACAAACACAAGGAAGTCACTAAGAGAGGTGAGTTCCACCTGCTCACCCTGCTGAGTCAAGGCTCAGCTGAAGAGTGTGGAGCTTCTGATTCCCTGATACAAGATTGGGTGGTAAAGAAGGGCTCTCAGGTGGATGTTAAGGAGGGCAGTTCGGACTGGGAGTCAGGTGGGTGAGCCAGAGGCTGGGGAGGCTTCTCTGCTCATTCTCTGAACTCGGCATATGCAGGACAGAAAGGAGTCTCCGTTCCCCTCCCCCACCTCCCAGGACACTCACCCCGCATCTCAGTCCCTGGCAGTGCCAACGAGAGCGTCTCCTCTCCTGTTTCCAGGTTTGGCCTTTGGCGTCAGGTCGGCTGGGGCAGTGCTTACATACCATCCAGACTGAAGACCGAGTCTGGTCCATTGCAATCAGCCCAGTACTAAGGTAAGGGAGACGTTTTGGGGTATGGTTTTGTCCTGTATAATAATGCTTTTATTTTCTGAGGTTGGGTGGGCTAGGAAATCCTCCTCCTGTATATTCTAGGTTGCTTTGAGCCTGTCTTCTGGAGATTTTGAAAATCCTCCAGAGGCTTGAAGTCTGTGGCTCACTTCATATGTGTGTGGGGTAGAGACAACATTCCAGAGGTTAACTTCCTAGGCATCTACTCCAGAAATATGAGGGGAAAAAATACCATTAAAATGTGACTGAGGCCAGCTGTTACAAGAGTGCCCCTTCTGGAGCCTATGCCCTCCGGGGTTACTTCCAAAGCAGAGGCCTGTTAGCACCCCGGGGAAGTTACTGCACCAGCCAGCCTGCTCTCACAACCCACATCTGGTTTGTTCCCCTTGGAAAATGTCTTCTGGAGTATCCCTTACAGACCTGAGTCATCAGGAGAGGCGTGGGGCCCATGTCCAATTGGGGACAGGTATGTGGCATAGGGTGATAATTGTAGCAGAAGTGCCAAATTTCTGATGGCAGCTTTACTTTACTCTTTGACCTCTTTTTCTCTAGCTTTACCAGTAAACAAGTGAGCTCTGCATCCTGATTTCTGCTTTCTAGGCTTTCTTGAACCAAGGCAGAGCCTCTCTCCTCCCCAGCAGGGTACATAGACTCTCTCCTGCACCTGCTCTATCAGAGTGTTTGTTTTTCTAGGGTCTTCCCTCACTTCCTTCATCCCTCACTCCTCACCTAAGTGATCAGTGGGCAAGCTGTAGGGCTGCCACCCTCCAACATGGGGTTTAAGTCAGTCACTAGTTTTACGAGAGTTGATTCCCCCCACCAACTCAGCCCCCTTCAGCCTCCCTCTCCTCACCCCATGGAGCCTGCACCCCTCCTGCCCCCTTCTACAACTCCCTTTAAAATTTTTTTCTTTCTAAAGAATTAGAGCCGATTAGCCACGTCA
The DNA here is from genome assembly GCF_011800145.1 of Mirounga leonina. Taxonomy (NCBI): domain Eukaryota; kingdom Metazoa; phylum Chordata; class Mammalia; order Carnivora; family Phocidae; genus Mirounga; species Mirounga leonina. The sequence continues at coordinate 27,355,474 of NW_023270265.1, read as the reverse complement.
TTAATTCTTCAATTTGACGGCTGATATAGCAGGACCTGAAACACATTGCTGACCCCAGAGAATGGAGACCCCGTTCCTTAGCATATTGACGATGGGAGAAGTTAATTAAAATTCCACAGAGCGGAGGTGTCGGCTAACCTATAAACCTGTCGCTGTTCAGAACAAATCATTCTAGCAATCCTAGGAAAGAGGGAAGGAAAGACCAGCAGGGAGTAGAGAGGCCTAAGTGTGTGGGAGCGGACGGTGGAGAACAGAGCCATCGGACACGGTCCCCTCCACAGTGTTTTTCCACTGCTGCCCCTTTTAAAGCCAGTTGGCCAGGCTTGGGGGTCTGTGGGCTGGATGTGTGTAAGGATTGAAGGAAGGCAGAAGAGCCTGTGGGAGGTGGCAGGTGGGCTGGTGACTATCCAGTGGACATCTGCTGGCTTCAGGAGACTGGGATGGACTGGGCTGGGGCCGGTGGTAGAGGGAAGCTCTTCAGGGCTGGAGATTTAGGCCAAAGAACACAGCCAGCTTCAACTAGCACCCCATCCCTTGCTCCAGCCATCTCTCTGGAATGTGTCCGGCTCCCCCGTAACAGACTAGAGCATGACAACTGTTGAAGATCGTTTCAGTAAAAGAGGTTGAGCTCAGAGTCTGCCTCGGCATTGAGAAGCACTTCAGAACACAGTACACTGGGTTTTGTTTTGGCCACGACTTGCAGGCCGGCTTTGAGGAAGGACCTAGCTTTCTGACAGCACCAGTACTAACCTACAGTGGCCCCGGTGTGTGTGTATTAGTCCTTTGCCCTGTGCCAGACCCTTTGCTAAGTCCTGGATGTGCCTCATTTTCGGTGAAAACCTGGGTCTTTTGTTCTCTTCTCATTCTCCTTCAGAGTCTCCTTGTCCTCTTGGTGTATTTCCTTGGCCCTAAGATGACTCTCTCAGTCACTGTTGACTGGCTTTTCAGCTCCTGAACCACAGTTGTTTGAGATGACCTTTTCCCCAGCTCAACAGATGATGTTGTGGACTCTTTGAAAATACTTTGCATTGGGGATCCTGGCTTTACTAGATGCCCAGGGTGGATGCTGCTACTCTCTCCCCCGTTTTCTCTCTGACCCTGAAGTGTCCTGGCTAGGGCGGTTTCATCCCATTATTAGATCCATTTCTTCCCTCCGTGTCCATGAGTTTGAACCTGTCAATGAATGCTTCCATTTTCCCAACCTGGGGAGACCCTGCCTCCTGGCCTCAGGGTCTGTTCTGGAAGACTGAGGTTCTGCTTTGCCACCATCAGCAGGGTGGCCTCAGGTAAGTCATTCCCTTCTCTGAGCCTGTTTCCTCATTTTTTCAATGTGGATACTGCTTCCTTTATAGACCTCACTAGATGATTGTGAGGATGACCTGAGATGATAAGAAAATACTCGGCAGGGATGCCTGAGTGGCTCAGTCAGTTAAGCGTCTGCCTTCAGCTCGGGTCATGATCCGCGGGTCTTGGGATCGAGCCCCATATCGGGCTCCTCGCTCAGCGGGGAGCCTGCTTCTTCCTCTGCCACTCTGCCTGCTTGTGTGTGCGTGCGCTCTCTCTCTCTGGCAAATAAATAAATAAAATCTTAAAGAAAAAGAAAATACTTGGCAAAGCTAAAAGGGCTATCTTATCATGTCAAACAGAATCTCTCCTCTCCTGGGTGGCATTTGTTCAGAGGCTTTAGTTGCTCTCATGTCTCCAGCTTGGCTGGGGGCTTCTGTCCCTCCTGGAGCTACGCTGCTCGTCTGCAGTCTTCTTGAGATGCGGGACCCTCAGCAGGAATCTTTCGTCCCCCACCCCACCCCATGTGTTCCTGCCCTCGCTGGCTGTCTTCTGTTCCCCTCCCTGCCACCTACCCTGTTGAGTACGGTCATCGGTGTGCATGTGGTCACTACTGGCATGTGGCCGTGAACCCCTCACAAAGAACGTGAGGGGAGGTGGGCAGCAGCTACCCTCTGGGGCCGGTATTCCTGGTTGACCCGATGACTTCCCAGTCTCTCACTGCTCCCTCATCCCTTTAGAAGGATCCTGAACGGGTAGGAGACGTGCCACATCCCTTTTCTCAATTAATCTCTCTTCCATTGAAAACAGTTTGTCAGAGCTCTGCCTCGTATTTATCTATGATGCTGGGGCTTTGCTGCCGCCTTTTCTTAGGTGTGTGCTTAGACACTTGTAAGAAACATGAAACCTCAAGCCTCAGGCTTTATTTGAGGTGCTTGTGACTGGGGGAAAGCCAGTATTCTGTCCTGTGTCCAAATGTCACCTTTCCTTCCTCCCGTGACCTTGAGTTCTTGATTGGTAAACAGCTGTGGAGGGTGATATTTAATACGAGGTCTGGGCTTAGAGCGGTGTTTAGGTGCTCGAAACCACAGAAGGAAAACCAGTAGTCTCCACAGGAGGGTGGCAGACAAGGACCTTTTTCTCTACTTCTTGCGTGCCCTCCTGCCCGTCTTCTTGCCCTGACACCAGGGATCCTGTTTTTAAGATTCCTGACTTACTGGTGAAGCCTTTCTTCCAGAGAGGGGGCCTGGCCTGGAGTTGTTTGATGAGGGAAAGGAGGACAGGCTGAGATGGAAGAGAGGGGAGTTATGGGAGGCTCACCTGGGGCATAAGGGCGTATGTCCATGTATGCTTGTGTAGCTCACACACAACCTCCTGAGGTCACGCTGGATTCTGAGCACTTTTCCAGGAGTAACACAGAAAAGCAGAATTTTAAAAATGTGCAATAAGTTGTATTGCCATTTAAAAACTATTTCCAGCTGAATAAATTTAGCAAATAAGCGTGAGGAAATAAGGAACTGCTAAACACTCCTTCCTTCCCTCGACTTTCCATCTCTTCCCTTCCTTCTTCCTCCCCGCTCCCCACGTATTGGCCGAACCCTTGGTACATGGAGGCTCCTGTGAGGATTTTATTCCGTGGTGAGGTGAGATGGGCGCATAACTGTAATGGCTGCCAGGTGATACTAAGTGCCCGAAACTCCGCCCTCTCCAGCAGAGGGAGAAAGTGAGGCTCGGGGAAGACTGACGCAGGGCCCACGTGGTGTGGGACAGAAGAGGTGGCTGTTTGAGCTCAGGTCTCTAGCCTAGAGCCGCGTCCTGTGGTGCTGAGTGACGACCACGAGGCAGGCCCCAGGTCACTGCCGTGCCTTCATCCACCAGCATGATGGACAGTAGCTGTGACCCTTGAAAGACTCTTGGGGCCTGAGGAACATTCTCTCTTCCTAGAGGCCCGAGTTGAGGTGGAGGGGTGGGGGAGAGCACTACATGCCTGAGGCCTGGGCTCACTCAGGCGGCTGAGTGCTCGCACCATCCCGGGAGTGTGAATGCTTATCCATCTTTGGTTTGCAGAGGGTTGGGGGCCTGGGGCCCTGGGGGGTGAAATGAATGCGGAGACCCAGTTCCCCTATTTGCCTGCTAGGGGAAGAGTGAGGAGTCCACAGCTCCTCCTTCCTCTGCAGACACCATATTTATTGCCCTCCGAGAACAAGGCGGTGCTCAGCAGACCCCTTTCTCCATCTCCGAACAACACTTGCTATCGTGTGAGTGAGTGTGGTCAGGAAGGCTTCCCAGGACACTTGGGTTTTAATCCCTTCTCTCTTGTTTCTGTCATTAGGGAAATATATGAGTGGTATAGGTGTAGAAAATTGACTTAGCTGTTATTAAATATACAATATAATTTTGTGTAACTTTGCTTACTGTGGTGGCCTGTTTGTTTTTGGGGGGAATAGTCCAAGTCTGCATGAAATGTACCGATTCAAATTTGTAAAGTGAGTTGTGGCCTCTGGGGGGTTTTGATGGAGGAGCTGCTCCTGCTTGCTTCAATTCTCCCAGAGGTGAGGGAGAGTCTGGAAGGAAAGCAATCACTGTGTACTGTTTGGGGAGGGGGTGGGTTTCTGGGGAGAGCAGGGTGTTTGTTCCAGTGGCTACAGGGTTTACTGTGTGGTGTGTGTGTGGTAAACGCATATTCACCAGCCTGTTGAAATACACCTTTCTTTAGTGAAAGGTAATTGCATCTGGAGTTTTCTCTGACAGAGAGGTTTGAAATATTGGAAAAAGAGACAGCCAGCTTTCAGTTTGGATTCTTTTGGTTCCCAGTGGCTCAGCAATCCTGTGGCCCTGGACTGCATAACTCTGAGCTTTTAGGGGAAAATGAGTCGAAAGTAACAGTTGTGCCTCTGAGTTTTGCTCTTTCTGGTTGGTGATGAGGAGCTGGGCTGTGAAAACGCTAACCTCGATAACCTGAGGAGAGACTCTGATGGCTGACTTTGTCGTGGTTTACATTGTGGCTTGGCCTGTGGCCAACTCGGTCTCTCTGTCCTGCCTTCCCAGGGCCGGGGCAGAGGGAAGCTTCCTCTGGGGCCCATCTAGGGAAAGGAGACCTTCCCTAAGCAAGGAGTGGCTCGGTGTCCTCCTTTGCCAGGCTACAGAGCACACAGGAGGGAGCCGCCTGCGTGTGGTGGTCCTGGATGAGAGAGTCAGAGGCACAAAGACACCGCGGAGGGGCCAGGGGCGGGCATGGCTAGAAGAGGGGGCATGACACCTGGAGAAAGATGGAGCTCTGGGTAATGCTAGATGGGCCTCCTGGCCCAGCCTGAAATGACTGTAAATTGAAAAAGGATCAGTGTAGGGATACAACTGAAACAGAGTCTGGTCCTGCCGAATCTCAGTGCAGTACCCTGGAGTTCCCTGCCTGTGCTAAGCCAAGCCTCTCCGGTGGGTGCACGTGTATCCATCAGTAGCAAAGATGAGATGCCACAGGGGTGGGTTTCACTTCCTCAAGACCCTGGATTTCTGCCACTGCCCAGGGCGGGATGGGCACAGGGAAGCTCATGTGCTGAGCTGCTGGCCTAAGACCAGCAACCCAACCAGCTCTGGCTGGCCCAGAACCCATTTGTGGGAGCCACTTCTTCCCTGGCCAGCAAGGTTGGCTCAGTGGTCAAGAGCGGACTTAAATAAAACATCACAAATAGAAGCAGAAGCCGCTGCAGAAGATAGGGTACTGCAGATGCAGTCGTGCCCTGAGACCCTGCCTGTCCTGACAGGGAGACATGGCCATCCCTCAGTCTTGGTCACAGTCTTTCTCCATCTCCACGTGGCTGTCTATCTGTCTCCCTCCCCCACTCTGTGTCTTGATACTTAAGCAGTGTTACGTGCTAGACCCTGGGGAAGCCACCGTGAACTAGACAGCGTCGTGTGACAGGGACCAGTCCAACGGGTAATATGGTGTGCTGAGTTCCCAGCTGGGGGAATAGCACACTGGAGGGACTGGCCTGCCTCCCGCTCTCCCGCCGCCTGCCCCTCCTGGCTCCAGTCCCTGCCTACACTGGCAGGCGGTTTCTTCTCTCTCCTCATCAGGAAGAGAGCACGTCCTTTCTCTGCCGGACCCTGACTTTTCTGGGTGGTGTGTGCAGTGTGCCTGTGTTTGTCCACCTTTGATCACTGTTCTGCCAACACATAATTTAGCAATCCACATCCCCAGGTGGAAGCATGGAGTTAATGTTAAAATTAGTTTGCCGGGTTTTTTTACACACACACACACACACACACACACACACACACACTAAACTTCAGTGGGTGATGAGGCAGAGAGGGAGGCGGGAGGGTGAAGGGGAGCCATAAATTCTGGGCCTGGTGTAGCTGTTCTCTGAGCAGCCGGGAAGCCTCTGATGTCTCCACAGCACTTTCATTAACATTTAAATTAAGGGTTTGTTTTCCAGTCTGTTTTATAGGCAGGGACCTTTCATGGCCTGTCACATGCACTCCCCACCCCTCCACCCCCAGCAGTGTGTAATTGTAACCACTGCTCTATCCTCACTGGGTTGCAGCTGGAGTTCAAAGGGAATTCCTGGAGCTGGAGTTCTGGAGGTACAAGGTGTAACAGTCAGGATGTGGGTGTTCCCTCTAACACGAAGGTGCTGTGTAGGAGCCCTTTCTCCTCTTGTCTGACCTGTGCTTTCCTCTGCTCTTTCAAGGGACACACACTCCAATCTGACTCTGACCCCTTCCCACCCTTCCTTCCCTGGGGCCATGGGATATGTGGGAAAGACTGCACCCGTGAGTGTCTGCTCCTTATATCACAAGTGAGGGCCTGGGACAGATGGTTCTAAGATACAGATCTTCATGCTTATCTTCCTCCTTTTGATTTTTTTTTTTTTTTTTTTTTTGAGCCTCAGGAATACTTCTTCCTACTCTCCTCAGAGAAACAACAATATAAAAGAGATTGCCATCTGAGAAGAATTTATAATAGGGCCCTTTGGTCCTGAAAACTGCGTTCTAGCATTGACAGATATGTGTACACACACCGTACGTAGTTGCTCGCTCTGAGGGTACGCATGTTTGAAATAGCTTACTGAGGGCGCCTGGGTGGCTCAGTCGGTTAAGCGACTGCCTTCGGCTCAGGTCATGATCCCGGAGTCCCGGGATCGAGTTCCGCATCGGGCTCCCTGCTCAGCGGGGAGTCTGCTTCTCCCTCTGACCCTCCCCCCTCTCGTGCTCTCTCTCAGTCTCTCTCTCTCAAATAAATAAATAAAATCTTAAAAAAAAAAAAAAAAAAAAAAAAAAAAAGAAATAGCTTACTGATCTAGGAGCTCATTTGAGACCTGTTCTCTGGCATTCAGAGGAAGCTCTTCTATGCCCTCACAGGGAGAATTGTTTCTAAGGTTCCTTTCATAAGGTATACCTGGCAGCATTTGGGGGTGTTTTGAAAAAGACATGCCTGCTCTGGTCTCTGTCCTCCCCATCAGTATCCTGTTGATGTGCAGATGACAAGAATGTGTCCCAGACACCCCAAAGCATCTCATTAGTTCATAGCCTCAGGGCTGAGCTCACCCACGGCTGGTCTCCAGCTCGAGTGCCCCTCTGGACAGTGAAGAGAGGAGCATTGGTGCCTTTCTGTCGTTCTGTCCAGAGGCTGAGAATTTTCTTTCTCTCAGAGCCCTGACTTCACTGCTTGGGTTGCCGTAATCTTCCTCCTTTCTCCGTGAATCCACGCAAGCCATCCGTGACTTATCTGCAGGACTCAAGGTGGCTGAGTGTCCTGCTGTCGTGCTCCAGGTAGCCTAGTCAACAGGTGGCCACCCTCATGCCCCGGAGTCCTGCCTGAGAGGAGTGCGGGAGTTGCTGGGGCGACCCGCGTGCAGGTGCTGCTGGGCTCGGATTGCAGCCTGGCGTCCAGGCCCCTTCTGGTGGTGATTAATCTGGGACACGGGCCGACAGAGGCCCAGCCAGGGCAGCTTTGGTCCCTCACTGTGAAGACCTTTGGCTCGGATGCTGAGCTGATCTCTGTAGCCTGCTTCGGCTTGAGTTTGATCTGTCAAGGCTAAAGAGGAACCTGATGGCAGGGCGGAAACTTCTAGCCCTGTCTGACTTACGGCACTGATCCGTTCCAGTGGCTCTGTCATGATAATACTCATATATTTAAGAAGATTTCCCCACCTGTTCGCTGTAACACTCAGATCCGTCAAAAGAGGCATCCTCATGAAATATCTGTGATTTTAGTTTCTTGGGGCAATGGAGCTCACACTTGCAAGTGGACTGGGGGGTGGGGTAAGGTTTGTACTGGGCCCAAGTGAATAAGGCAATGATGAGATGTGGCTGGATCAGTAGCATGTGTATGTTTGTGCATTCGGGGGTGATGTCAGGGGTGGAAGGGTTCCCCCCATCCTCCTGCTGTGAGTAGCTGGCTCTTGGGCCATCTGGGACAGATTTTGGTACTTCAGTTCGTAGTCAAGTCTTAAGTTCCTTGTTTTCATTTCAAACCAAGTATTTTGAAAAGGTGTCCCTCTCTCCCCCACCACCTTTCCATTTCCCAGAGTCCTGGTCCCTGGGCTCTCCAGCTGGCAGTCCACAGTGTCTGAGCTCAGGGCGGTCACACATGGCCCTGCTGGGTCATGGGTTGAAGACCCAAGAATGGGATTTCTGCTGCCCATGACCGTTTCTGGGTGTGAGTGAGTTCCATTATTATAGTAGTTCTGTTTGGGAGGTTAGGAGCTGGGGACCTAAGAGCTGGGACAAGAAAGATAGACCCCGTCACGTAGAGCAGCCATGGAATAGGTTGACTATAGGGGAACTGTCTGTAAAGATGCTCAGAAAGCCTGTGTCGACTCTGAATTTTGCTGTGCTGACTAGAGCTTCTCCATAGGATGATGGTAAAGGATGCTTTATGCCTCAGCAAGCCGACCACTGTGTTCTCTTCCTTCAGACCGATTCTAAAAGAACCCTGGCTGTGTGGCTTGGACATCTGCTAATCCTTGTGCCTCTCTAGCAGTTTCTTGAACAGGACTCTTTCGAAGTTTCCAGATTTTAACCTTAGCGGGGAGGGGTTTTTATTTCCTGTCTTGTGTGAATTCTCTTGCCTGTGTGCTGCAGGTGAGACCCCTCTGCCTCGGGAGTGCCCTACCAAGCTGACTACCCAAGATCCTTGCCCCCTTCCCCCCTTGGCCTTGCTTCTTTCTCTGGCTAGGGCGGTTTCAGAGGGGCTAGTTTGTGACCTGGTCTGTAGTACCCTGTCCGATTGACTTGGCTCAGACAGAAGGTGCTGGCAAGACAGGGAAGAGTGGAGGAAGGAGGAGGGAGGGGGGTATGTGCATGCAGAAGCCCATGGTAATTGCAAAGGGAATATTAGTCCAAGAGCTGCTGACCCAGGAAATTGCTTTCTGCAGAAGCTTTCCTTTTTCATAGTTTGCAATGCAAATTTAAAACATGAATAGTGCACAAAAAAGTAAAGGAGGGGGCAGATGGAGTGCCAGTTGCGATGTGATAACCTCCAAAATCTTGAGCAGGGTCCTAATTTGCAAAAGAGAATTTCAAGTCATGGGGGAGAATCTTTTAGGAGATTAAAATAATTATAAATCATATTTTGCTGTGACCCCCCCCCCACGCACACATAGACACACCTATATCTTTTCCATGTTCTTTTTTTTTTTTTTTAAAGATTTTATTTATTTGACATTGAGAGAGACAGTGAGAGAGGGAACACAAGCAGGGGAAGTGGGGGAGGGAGAAGCAGACTCCCCGCTGAGCAGGGAGCTTGATGCGGGGGCTCGATCCCAGTACACTGGGATCATGACCTGAGCTGAAGGCAGACGCTTAATGACCTAGCCACCCAGGTGCCCCTCTTTTCCATGTTCTTGTGTTCAGACTTGTCTCTGGCCCTGCTCAGCTTACATTGCTCTCCACCTCTGCTTCTTCCTACAGCAAATCCATAATCCAGCTTCTAGAACAATGGTCATGTGCTCATGGTATAATATTTGATCCTCACAGCAGGTTGGACAGCGGCCCCATCTAAAGTTGGTGCACTTCAGTGTGCGCCCTGGCCCTGGGGACGGGAGCCTTGTCGGTGTGCAGGCTGAAGAACCCGTGTCTTGAAGGCAAGAGCTTGCCCACCTGGAGAAGGCATTAAAGCCAAGGCTCCCATCCTCTGCTTTCTCTGACCCTCTCCACACTGTGGGTAGGCTTGATGAAGTCTACCGTGGGGTTACTGGATTTTTTTCCTCTGATTTCCCATGCTTCATCTGCCGCATCTAGAGAGCACGTGTGGCTTTCTGCTTCCAGGCTGCAGATCCTTGATGTCTGGTTGCTTCTGGATGCTCTGGTGATGTTGGAGGTGGGGATAGGCAGGGGATGACCACTACTTTCATGATGCTGGCAGAGCAACCAGTTGGTCAGGTGGGAGGCTTGAGACTGGCTTTTTTCTAGGAGCTGAGCTAGACAGGAAGACACGAAGACAGGCCAGAGGCAAGAGCTTTTCAAGTGCAAGTATGCCCCAGTATTAGAGCCACCGTGCAGCTGTGGGGTTGCTTCCGTCCCATTCTGTATGGCTGTCTTGCATATGTGACAAACACTGGCTGAACAGATAGGGAAGGGAAAGCTGAGCTGTTTGGTGTAAAGTGAAATGTATGTACCCTTTCTGCCTGTGGCCACCAGGAGTCTTCCTTCTTCTTCATTGGGGAATTTTGAGAGAGATTAGCTCCAGACTTGCCCTGGGTGTGTCCTGTGGTGCCTGGGCCAAACTCTGGAGTCTCAGGAGCACACTCCCCCTATAGGATGCTTCCAGATTCAATCGGCCACTGCTTATTAGCACATGCTCCTCACTCTGAACTTGCTGCACCATGGCCTTCAGGGACTGCAGAGAGAATTCAGCTCCGAGCACATGACCCTCCTGTCTCTTTCTCCTGAGGACTCTCTTGTAGGGTGTTTCTCTTTCTCCTGTTACTTTCTCCCTGTCGCGGCTGTAGCTTTAGCTGTCGTGGCCAAGCCTGGGCCTCTTTTCTCTGAACAAGTCAGTGAGTGGACTGGGGCCCTACGGTGAAGGACCCAAGAGAAGGGTCAGCTGGATGTGGGGTGCGATCTGTAACATTTGGCCAAGAGAGAGGGACGCATGGGTTAATGTGTTCACAACACCCTACTTTCGTGGCCATCTTGACTCTTACTAGTATCCAGGGTGAGCTGTGGTTGAGAATAAAAACAAAAAATTAGCAGGAAAAAAAATACAGATTATTCAAAGGATTCTTCCACTTGTTAAAGGTCTGTGGCCAGGAAAATCCTTTGCAGGCGGGTAAGGGTGGATCCAGGAATAAGAGGGAAAGTTAGAGTTTTAAAATTTCATTACTTTGGCAGTGAGTACCCAAATAAAAACATGAAAACCTTTTGACAAATTCCACATCTAGGAATTTATCCTGAGACAACAACCAGACAAGTGTGCAAGATGCATGCATAAAGACTTACGTTAAGAACACATAAATATCCAGTAATAGGGGTCTGGCCAAATATTTTATGGTATGTTCACCCGGTAGAAGCCCAGCTCACCACTGAAAGGATGATGAGACCTGTATTTATTGACTCCAAAAGATGTCCTAGCCTTTTATTAAATGAAAAAAAGGCCACAAAATAGTATAATAGTTATTTGACTATCTCTTCAGAGTTATTTCTTATTAGGGGATTTCTGTTGACCTTTCCTGTTTTTTTGTTTTTTGTTTTTTTTGTATTTAAATGTTTTTGTAATGAGCACAAACATAAAGGGCATTTAAATATCCATTTCAGCACTGGGCAACTATAGAAAGAATCCGTCCTTTTTTCTTTACATAGTTATTTAAATTAAGGTTGCACAGACCTACATTTAGCTTTTTTTTTAAACAGTTGTGTGAAAGTATAATTTACATACCATAAAATTTGCCCATTTTAAGAGACAATTTAAGTATACGATTCCATGATTTTCGGTCAGTTTACAGAGTTGTACAGCCATCACCACAGTTCAGTTTAGAATATTTCTATCACCCTGAGAAAGTCCTTCTTTACTTTTACTTTTACAGCATTAAACTTGGTTTCATGCTTGGGACCTTTTGTGGGGAAAGAAATTAGCTAAAATATTGGTATTTTTTAAAAAGGTAATGTAAACTCAGAACTATGTGATGTATGTCTGAGTGCCTGCCTTACGGCTGTTTTGAGAATGCTGCTATGTGCAATGTCACATGGGGAGTATGAAGCCCAAGAGACAGCTTTTACTACCCAGGAGCTTGTAGTCCCGTTGGGAAAATAGGGTATGTACTCAGACAACAATTCATCCCAGTCTGTGTAGAGTGTAGATGTAGAGAGTGTGAGTGCCATCAACTGCCAGGGTTCTTGACAGGAAATCGGAGGAAAACAGTAGCCTTTTAGTGAAACTGGCGGGGGGGGTGCACTTTCTGGGTGACATGGAATTTGAAGTGGGACTTAAGGGTGGCTCTATTTACATTATAGGAGGGAACTTGTGGCACAGGGACCAGGGGAACAAAGACCTGGTAAGGGATGGGGAAGCTCATTTGTAAGTCTGGGGGTTCACGGGAGACCAATTTGGCTGGCTGGGGTGGAGAGCTTACATAAGGAGTGGTGGGCAGTGAGGCTGGAGGAGACATTTGGGGCAGGGTTTCGGAGGCTTTGAGGAGCAGTGGACTTTAACCTGAGGATGCAAGGGGCCCTTTGGAAGATTTGTGACCAGATTGAATCAGTTACAGGATTAATGTGGCTGCCCAGTATGTAGGATGCTTTGGAGGGGGGAGGGACTGAGGCCATTGGGATATTTTTCCAGGAGTTTGGTTTGTGAGCAATAAGGGCCTGGGCTCCCAGGGAGAGTGGGAAGACGGCCCTGGATTTAGGAATAACTTGGTGGTCGCGGTTGCACGTGACAGGGCGGGAAGGGACCCACATGAGTTCTTCCCTGAGCCTGAGAGCTGAAGGGGGCCTGGTTTTGACCAAGCCAAGTTCTGTCCCCAACCTGTTGGTTTGAGGCGGTAATGGGACAGTCAGGTAGCTGTGACCAGCGACAGCCAGGGATGGTGGCCTGGAGCTCAGTCATGGCATGGAGAAAACAGCTGAAATACCACAAGGGATTTGCACCAAGGGAAAGTGCAGAGAAATCAAGCCAGCCGGGCAAGGGGAAACCAAGAGGCCGAAGGTACCATCAGAAAGGCAGGAAAGCTAGGAGCTGGGGGAGAGAGGCGCATCCCAGTGAGAGTCGACAGTGGACAACTTACATAAATTAATATATCCTCCCCATTCTATGGGACACATAGGATAGATATGGTAAAAATGTATAACCTTGATATCGATGCACGGATATTTGCAAGCGCTTTATTCTCCTTGCTTGATTTAAGCATTTCGTACTTTCCAAACTACAGTAAATTCCAAGTTTTGCTTTCTCTCAGGTTCTTTCCTCTGGCTCTTGTTCTCTTCTCCTTTCTTCCCTGTGGTGGTTTCCCTCGAGGGCGGCCTACGTCGGGCTTGGTAATTTTTCCCTCAGTTCGGTTTTAGAGGGTCAGCAGCTGAGCTAGATGTGCTAAGTGACAAAGTGAGGGAGTGTCCTTTCCGGTTTTCTCCCATGTTTGCTCCGTGCATGATGCTGTTCGGGGCAAAGGGAGAGGCCGACTGAGGAGAAGGTGAAAAGCCAACTGACCACTTCACCGTTGGGAGCAGTTTGGCATCCGAGCCACAGGGGCTGCCCAGGCCCTGGGCTTGCTTGGGCAGCTATGCCTGTCTGAAATCTTTCTTTAAAGGGAATTAAATAGAAACTTTCAAATGCTCCTCAGGTTCTTCGCGGTAGTAATTCCATGGGGCTTGTCATTTGTGTTTGAAGCTGCTGGTGAGGAGGGCGGAGTGAGGAGAAGCGAGGGGGTGGAGCTGGGAAGCAGAAAAGAAATCAGAGAGAGAAATTTTATTGAGGGAGAGTTTGCTGGGTTTATGGGAGGGAATCTCTCCCCTCCTCCCCATTCGGATTTGAAAGGGCCGGTGAATCTTTGATTAGGTGCAGGTCAAAAGAATTTACACATTGTGACCTTAATAACTAGAGGTGATTGGCAGGCTGGCTGTGGGGAGGGGGCCGCGGGTCCCTTTCATCTCACTTAGCACAGAGGAGAGACAATGGGCCCGCCGATTTTCCTTGTTGTCCCTTGTTTGAAAAGGTCTGGTGTCTCTACTAGGTACCTGTGACATGGGGGTCTTGATTGGGGTCTCATAAAGGCCCCTGTCAGTATGTCCAAAGGCCAAGAGTACAAAAGCAAGCAGTGGGTGGGGGTCTCAGCTGACCACTGAAGAAGGGAGGGGAGGGCCCGGGAGGCAGTGGAGGGAGAAGCAACCCCCGATGGGAGCCCTTATAGAAGGAGGGGAGGAGGGGGGCAGAGAAGGGCCATTTTTGTCCCTAACTCATCAAGCACATCTGCAGAATTGTCCAGGCTGCTGCCTCCCGGTTTCAAAAGAAAAAAATGATCGTTTGATAAACCGTCCCCGATTCACCACTTTCTCACAAGGGTGGGAGACCCAGCCCTGACCTCTGTATGATTTCACATCAGGACCAGGCTTTCTTTCCCCCACCCCCAAATTGCTAGAGAAACTTTGAAATGTATCCTGTGGCTTTCTCTCTCCCTTCTTCAAGCCCCCCACCCCCATTTCCCACCCTCTCCACCCCACTGGCCTCTGTTTTCTCCCTGGGCGCTCCAGAGTGTAGGCGAGTAATTAGTCCCCTCTTTCTGGGGCACAATGAAGCCAGGGTGTTTGGCGGGCCCCTTCCCACCGCTTACAGAGCCGGGGGCCTGGGGGGAAGGACCAGGTGGTATGTGCAGTGTGTTCCAGGCCTGGACAATCGCTGGGGCACAGGGCCGGGGGCTGAGGGACCAGTGTGCTCCTGCTTCTCGAAGGAATGTGCAGAGGCGCGTGCATTCATGGTCCCCACACAATGCTTGCATTTTTTCTAGCGGAGGCATCTTCCCGGTGAAAAGGCTGCCCAGCCCGGAGCCCGGGCGGGAGCTTGCCACCGCGACGGCGTTCTTTCCCACCCTGCGCTTAGTGGCTTGGAGCTAACATGGGAGACCAACAGGCCGCGTCTCCCGAGAGCCCGATCTTTGTATCCGATGTGTGCTCCCCCTCTGCCCTGTCAGTTTTGTGTGTTCACGGAGTGTTGATTTTAATGCGGGCCTGTGTCGGGCTGAGAGGCCAGGCTGGGGGGCCTTGGGTCTTTGTCTTGCAGGGCCTCTTCTTCTTGGAGGGTCTTCGGCCCTGGAGGCAAGTGGCAGATTTGAGAGCTAGGGTGAGATGCCAACTCTGGCTGGCAGAGGGTTCCCCCATCCATGCGTCTGTCACAGACCACCGTGGGGTGCCTAGAAAGCCAGAGCACCTTGGGATGCTCCAGCACACGCTCGCCTGCCCCCCCCCGCCCCGCTTGAGGGGGGCAGTTCCTTCTACCGTGTAGGGCTGGCAGCTTGAAATGAGTTACACCCCCCTTGTGACTGAGTCTGGCAGAAGCACAGATTGTGAGCCTCGGGGAGTCAGGGCAGGGCCTTGTCTGCAGGGGTTTGGGGAGGTGGGGACAGGCAGGAGGGGCGCGAGGAGGCACAAGTCTGCTGTAGACGACTACCCAGCAATTGGTAAGGGTCAGAAGAGAATAGGACCAGACAGAGAAGAGGCCAGCGTCTGGGAGAATGTTGGCAAATTGCAAATGCTCCTCTCCAGCACTTGAGGGAAGAGTCCCTTAGAACGTCGGGACGGATGGGAGGTGTATTCCCCAGTGAGGAGAACTACAGCCCCTCACAGGTACAACCACTGGGGACTGTCCGACGGGAAGTCTTCTGTCTTTACCATTCATCTCTGTGCGTCAGGAGTTGGGGGAAAGGGTCTTTACCCATTCTGAGCCCCTGGTCTTGCCGAGAGAAGATGTGTATGCGTGCCTCTAGGAGGGGGAGACTGGGAGCATCAGCCTTGATGTGGCCTGCTCTACTCCTGGGGCGGGGGAAACTCAGGGACCCCTCCGAGTCAGGGAGCCAATGCGTGAGGACCTCCCCACCCACCACCATGGCCAGGCCTTGGCCCTGGCATCTGGTGTGGTGCTAGAGGCTTTTGGCTGAGGAGTCCAGTGTTTAGAAAGGGACCGTGTCCTCACTTCCATACGGATCAGAAGGCAGAGATGTGGGCTGGCCCCTGAGATGAGGTGGCCCTGGGGAGGCATCCCGCCAAGGTTCCCCAAGCACAGCGTCTCCTCTGTGCTGCTGCTGGCGCCCTTCAGACTGTCTCGGGGACTGGTGCCAGCGCCCCTGCCGGCCTGACGAGGGGGAAGCAGCTGGAACCTCAGGGCCTGCGAGGGGCCTGAGTCCCAGAGGGGCCCACCAGCAAGGAGCAGCTCCTACTTTGGGCCACTGCGGGGCAGAGAACATTTCCTTCTTTGAGAAATAGGCAGTCCTGGCAATACCTGCCCCCGCCCTTTTTCCTTTTACTGTTCTTTTCCCTTAACTTTTCCAAATGCTGTTTCTCCCCTCCCTTCTCTTCCATTTTGTGGACAGCTCATAAGGAGCCTAAAAGAGACACAGCTTATGTGTATGGATGTGATAATGGAGGGCGGGGTATGAGGGATGGTCAGGTGGGGGCACCAAGATTGTCAAAAACACCGTTGTCTCCTTCCCCTACCTCCTCGGGCTGTCCTGCCAATGCCTTGCTCGGAGGGCACAACACATCACAACCTTTTAAATGCAAACTTGATGGAGGAAAGAGGTAGAAATGTGGAAAAGAATTAGATCTAGCTATAGGGGGTGTGCAGCAGGAGAAAATGAGCATTTCCTGCTAGCTGGGGTGCAGGGCATTTCATTATTAAGCTTCATTACAAGGGGGAAGAGTGCAGTCTGCCGCTCTGGGGATCCTCGGGCTGTTTTTCTCCCTTCAAAAGTACAGTTGTGTTTAGGTTGGGGGAAGAGGTGGGAATTGCTATTGGTAACTTCACGGAGCACCCGGGGATTTAAAGCCAAGTTCCCGGAGCAAGGTAGGAGAGAGAGGTGGACAGTGGGAGGGTGCTTAGAGGCCTCCCTCATTCTGTGACAATAAGGAAGTGAAAAAGCCCTGGTGAACGTGGGGACCTCACCTCTGGAACTAAGATTGAGGAATTTGGAATGTTAAGAAAAATGTCGATTAGAAACCCTGCCTTCCTGGGAGACCTGATACCTGACTACTTTGACTTTTGAATTCCGAGTCCAAAATGGTGGAATTCCGATGCAGTGCAGTGGTCTGACACAGCTGTTCTGGGGTGCACAGGACCTTGTCCTCTGGGGCCAGGGAAGGGCTGCCTTCAACTGGGCCTGGTGGGGGATGCATGTTAACCTCCGTCCAGGCCGAAGGGCGGCTTGGTCCTGTCCGTGGAAGATGATGTGATCAGTCAGGTGAGCTTGGCTTTACGGTTCTGACTCCTTTTCCTGCCACTGCTGCTCCAGGGCTCTTGTCCAAAGTATAATCCGTCCCAAGAGAATTCTGATCTGGAGTGCTTGCTCAAAGAAGTGACTTGTCTAGGTTTTGCCGAGTCATTTGGATTATCTGGTGTTCAGTGTTCTCAGGGAAGCTGAGAGAAGATACGTTTTGTCATGGGAGAATTTCTTCCCATGGCCGTGGTACCAAGTGCAGGGGTACAAAATCTCATTTAGAATCCGTGCTAGTTGTGACTTCATCAGAGACCTGGAGGTTTTGCTTTCTCCCAAACTATCCTTTGCTTTTACAAGTCTCTGCTTCGCTCAGCCTCCCTGAGGACTTTCAGTACCCAGGCTGTCTTCTGGGGCTGGTAGACCTAATTCCTTATGGAGGCCTAGTCCCTTCGTTCAGTGGCCTGGGACTTCCCCGGTGACTGGGTGAACTTGGGACTTAGGAGCTCACCTATAGGGGGTGCTATTTCCTCCCCCCACTCCCACTTCCCTCCATTTCTGCCCCCTCCCAAAGAGGAAAAGTATCCTTCTGCACTTCCCACTTCCCAAAGAAGAGGAGACTCAGATCAATGATCTGAGGAGCTGAGTAATAGGTAGCCAGCACTGCTTTTTGATTTGCAGGTGAAGGATCTCAGCCTTTGCATTCCCGGCTCTGTGTGTATCTGTCCCCTGTCTCTGAGCCCATGCATCTGAAAGTGTGTGTCAGGGTAGCAAGAAGATTCCTTGGTCTCTGGGTGCCCCACCCCCACCCCAAACAACAGCTCTTCTGAGATGATACACATGGGTTCCTCTGCCTTTCGCTTTCCTGACTTGTGTTGATGTCCCTGCTTCTCCTGGGACAGCATCACCTCAAGAAAGCACCTCAGCATAAGTGAGTGCCCACGTGTGTGGCTTCCTTTGTTTTCTTTTCCCTGGAGCATGAAGGGAGGGCTGGGAATCTGGTCATGGAGTTTTTGGCAGCCCCTGTGTTGCCTGAAGTTCTCTTGTCCCTCTAGCTTATCTCTTGCCCAGGCTTCTCCTTGGGATTTCTCTTCTCTGTGAATTTTCCTCCTACTGGTGGCAGCAGGCAAGGAAATGTTTTCTGGAAGAAGCTGTGCTCTTCTCAAGCGAGTCCCGGCAGGTGGCCCACTGTGGGCGTGTGGGAGAATGCCGAACCTGAGCCGAGAAGGCAGGAGCCGAGGAGTTGGCAGAGGGCCGAGGCCTGTGCGGGATGCAGCTGACCTGAGGCTTCCGAGCAGTTGATCATCAGGGTCGAAACTCTTTGGCTTTTCCACAGAAGGAGCAGAATGTTGGGAGGGGGGTGGGAAGTTGGTTTTCTCTGTCAGCTGCTAACAGTGTCCAGTATTTGGCACGGGCACCGAGTGGCAATGAAAGCCTGAGTGAGGGGGGCACCCGGCCAGTAAATCAGGAACCCAAACCACTGTCAAGTGTGTTTGCAAATTTGTGACACTTGTTTTCATTCTTCTTAAAGATTTGTATCCCATCCCATGTGGCTTAGTGGGAAAGATAGGAAACTTCTAATCAAAGGAGCTTTTTGGTATCCTCATATTTTTTCAAAGAGAAAAATCAATGCTTTTTATAGTTGGTGATTTCAAAAATGCATGATAAAATCATGCCACCAGAAAATATCTGTTTTAGAGCAAGCATTGGGGAGGGCGGCATGTGGGGTTTGGGCTAAACTTGAGGAAATGGGTGGACTGCGCAGGGAGCTGCTTAGGGAGGGGCTCCCAGGTCCAGTGTCTTCTAAATGGCCTCTGTGAAAACCTCTCCTGTGCCAGAGAGCTGAGGGAATAGTCCTTCCACTCATCCTCTAAGGTGGCAGGACCAGGAAAGGTCTGGAGTTCGTGTTCAGAGGCCCAGGGGAAGGGAGCTAACCAGAGGTAGAATGACCTGTGGGTGAGGACTCTCATCCTAGAGATAATGAAGGAAACAAATAAGTTATGGTCTCCATTGGCATCTCCTCCGCACATTGTAGGGGGCCCTGCCTGAGGCTGGGGCCAGGAGGACCTGATTCTTGGGAAGACATAGACTCTGGCAGCCCCTGGTGTGAAGCTTCCATTTGAAAGCCGTGCATATTTGTGATGGGCAGGACTGCATGGGTATGTGTGGACCTGGGGAGCTTGAGGTCCTAGAGTTTTATGCTAGGACTGAAGCCATATTTGTGCCCCATCTCTAACCACCCCTACCAAGAGGTAAAAACAAAACAAATGACAACCCAAAAACTCCCCTCCAGGCCTCTTGGGACCAACTCTGGCTCCACTGGGACTTGAAGTCTCAGAAGGAGGGATGCTAGATATTAGGTGCTGTGGGATCCCTGTTGGCTATTTATGATCTGAATCCTGGGTTTGAAATTAATTGGATTGCAGAAACAACTTTTATTATTTTTTCAAACCAACTAAATACCCCAAAACCAAAATTTAAAACTCCCAAACCTTTCATCCTTTTCCCTTTCCTTGTGGCTTTATTTGCTGGGTAGTGAAAAGTGCTTTCCCCAGCCTCCTTTGGGTTGCCATGCTGAACAAAGTGAGAAACCCAGGGAAGGAGGAAGCTGGTGCCAAAAGGTCTGGCTGTTGCCCCCCAGCTCTGCGTCCCCTGGCCTGCCCCAGCCGCCCCACCATCTGGGCCGCAGCCCAAACAAGCAAAGGCGCCTTGACCAACAACAAGCCCTAGCTTTGTTGTGCCTGTGGGGGAACTGCTTTCTGGAGCCCAGGGATCTCCTCTGAGAACCACCTGTGCCTCCCGGCCTCCTGCCTGGCCTGGGCCTTCTGGCACCCGGGGCCCCCACATTCCAGCCAGCAGGCTGATGGCAGAGTGAGGGACGAGAGAGGATGAAGGGGGCCGTGGTCAGTTTAAAGGGGGCACAGATTCCATTCTGCCCCTTCAGGGCCCCTGGTTGGCTCGGAATTTCCTGTGGCCCTGGCCAGGTTAAATTTGTCCTGTCTGTCATCAGCACTGACAGTAGCTTTCTGAAGTGGTCTACAGAATGGGGGCCGTGAGCCCAAGGTCTCCCCTCTTGCCTAGTTCTTGGTGCTTCAGGAGCGGAGTGATGTAGGTTCCCTTTGCAGGCTCCTTCTTGCCGGGGAGTCCCCAGTGTGTCTGTGCTGCGTGGCCAGCGGGGAGGACAGTGATGGCAGCTAAATGCCGAGCGCTGTGCTGAGCACTTTATGGTTCCTTTAATCCTCCGAGACAGGTACTGTCTTCACCCCCTGTTTACAAGGAGGGAAACTGAGGCCCAAGAGAGCTTCATGAACATGCTTGAAGTCAAATCTGGTAATTGAGGCACTCGGGTTGAGCCCTTACATCTGATTCCAGAGTTCTTGCTTTCTAGCTATTGTGCGACCCTGCCTTCCCTGCCTTGGGAGCAGGGGGCCTGAGCCCCCTTTGGGATTAGAACTTGTGGATGGTCTTGAATTTCTTCTGATTTTTTTTTTTTTTTAATGTTAATTGAAGATTTGACTCTCTGGCTGGACCTTAAGCTGCCTCAGGGCAGGCGTCTGTGAGTTTTTTTTTCCTGATCCCCCTGGCACCTGTAGCACGGGGCTGGCTTGGGTGCACTTGGGTCCTTGTGGAAGGAATGAGGCCCCCTGTCCGCCTCCAGTTCAGGAATGACCCAGGCAAGGCCTTGTTCTATGAGAGGGGCGGTCAGTCCCAGAGCAAGAGCTCTCATCTGAGGACAGAGGGTGGCCTGGGTAGGTGGGACCCGGGACTGATGAGGGGCAGTAGAAGATGGGGGACAGAAGCCAGGCCAGATGCGACTGGAGTCAGGCCAGCTGTTGGGAGCAACAGGCTGCTTGTCCCCTGCTGGTGGTTGGTCTGCACTGCTCCCAGAGGGAAGAGGCCATTTCAGGAATAGCGGGGTGTGAGGGGAGGGTCTGCTTTCATGTGTCTGAACTGTGGCTGTTTGGACTAGCCACCCTTTGCTTTGTAGACTCTTCTGTAGAGAATCACTTTGAACCTCTCTTGCCAGGGCTTGAGGGCGGGAATGGTAGGTAGTTCCAAGCAGCGAGGCTGGGGAAGACCAGGGTGTCAGTAGCATGAGCTATTGTAATAGTACTCGGGGCTAGATCTCAGTGCTGGGTGAACGGGCACATTTGACCTGACCACCTCCTCTAAGCCACAGGCCATCCGGCTCCAGCTGCCCCCAGCCACAGTTGTCCCTGGACATAGTTCACCTGGGCTCTCGGACTCCATCGTGTGTGGCCAGGATGGCCGGTGCGGGCCTGGTCCCGCTTCTCTTGGTGGGTCTGAGGGCAGCCGGGAGGCGGGGCTGCAGAGAGTGGCATGTGCGGTGGGCAGTTCAGCTTTGTTCTTTTTCCTCAGCCCCGGGTTCTGCTGGATTGGAGTGTTAGTAGTGGAGTAGCCCTGGAGACGATCTGCTTCGGTTTGCGGACAGGGCTCTGAAGGTCTGCGTCAAAGGCAAGAGGGTTGGAGGCCACACAGGCGGGCTCCCTGCATCCCCTACTTCTGCTTACATGGAAGAGCCCCCCGCCCCATTTCCAGTTTTATAAATCTGTCAGAGATGGTAGCTCTCACGAGTATTCTGTCGCCTTTTTAACAAGTTACAAAACATGTTCTGTTTCCTATTTTACAGACGAGAAGTGTGAGGCCCCAGGAGGTTATAGGCTTGCCCAAGGTGAGGTAGTTTGTGAGCAGCTGAGCCGGCACTGGACGCTGGCCTCCTGCATCCCAGCTCCTGGTCCTTCCCGGGTGCTGTGTGCCTGCGTGCCTGGGTGCCTGCGCTGGCCTGGGTCCTGGGTATTCTCGCCTGGCAATGATCTCAACTCCTCATTCTCTCTCTCACCCATGCACAGCTCATGTATCAACCAGGCTGTCTGTTTCTGGTTCTCAGTTTTTCATTCTTTGAAGAACTGCTTCTTTCTCTCCTGGGTCTAGGATCAGGGCTCTCCTAAGGGCTGGTCGTGAGAGGCTGGCAGACCTGTTTGCTGCTGGCCTAGTGGTTATTTCCACTGCCGGAGCCCACATTTCTGGCCTTTGGACACCTCAGCGCTGACCCCAGATAAGCCCTGTGCTGCCTGTCATGCTGGGCCTCTCTAGCCTTAAGCCGCCCTGAGCAGAGGGCTGTTTTTCCTCTGCTTAGCTGGGCGGGAGGGGCGGCGCTGGCAGCAACAGCAGACATAAGTGTTCCAGAGGCCCTGGGTCTTCCTGTCTCGGCCCCCAGGAGAGTCTCCTTCCCTAAAGCTTCCCGACTCGGAGGTGTCCGTGAAGGCCCAAATGTAATGTGAGCTCCAGCCCCAGGGCCTCTGGGGACAGCTGGACAGACACAGCACTGTGGCCCTCGGGTCCCCCTGGTCCTGCCCCAGCTCTGTCCACCACCTTTCCCTATTCTTTGCGTCATAAATGCAGGCTGTGGTACTAGGTACAAGTCAACAGTCTCGTCTTGCGTGCCTCCACCTCCCAGAACGCTAGCTGTCTGGGGCCACTGGCCCTGCCTGGAAGACTCGGATTGGGTGGGTGATGATGTAGGTCCCTCGCCCAGGCCCCACTCCCGGCTGCCCCCACCAGCTCTGGTCTGGCTCACCATGGGGCCCAATTCAGAGGCCTCTTTTGTTTGACTTGCACAGAGCAGCCTGGCTCACCATTCCCACATGCCGAACTTTCCCTACCATTCACTGGGAAGGCTGAAAAGCCCTCAGCTAATTGCGTTGGGCTGAAAATTACCACTTCCCTGCGTTCCCCTGCTGCTGAGGACATTTGTGTCAGTGCTGTATTTAGGGGGAACAAAGGCCCCCTGTGGGGAGAGCCCAGGTACGAGTGTGGGATGGGGGGAATAATTGCAGTCTCTCCAGGTGAAAGCCCCTGTTAAACTTCAGTAAGTCAGTTAGGCTGGGGGGGAGGGCAGAGACCCCCATGATAAACTGTTCCCACCAAGCAATTAAAGAAAATCATCTTAGCTTTGAGGAGAGAAACTGCTTATTAGAAATTTTGTGGGTCTCCCCCCTTCCCTACCCCTGCCCCTCCCTTGGGATGAAACAACAAAACGCCTTCCTCAATAGAAGTGTTTCTCCTCCTACTACTCATTGTGTGGCCTGAAAGCACTTACCGGGCAGGAGGGCAGAGGGAGGGACAGAGACAGGCCGAAGGGGGCAGAAAATGGCAGGGGCTTAACACCTGGGCTGACTAAACATCACAACTTTGGGTAGAGACTCCTGTGGGCACAGCGCTTACACAGGTTGTGTGGCAGGGTATCTATGGGTGGGACATGAGTGTGTCCACTGACCTGCTGTCCCGTCCTCATCAGGAGTGGAAACATCAAGCTGTGGCGGTGGGTGTGTCTGTGCGATTATGTGTGTGGCATCCTGGGTGCCGCCTTACCGAAGGGAGCAAACACAGGCTGTGTGTGTGCGTGCGCGCATGTGCACTTACATGTGTCTTCTCAGCAGAGGGTGGCAAGGCCAAGACAACCCAGCTGGGCCTGCACCTCTTTCCAAGGCTGTGACTGGGCCCATGTTCTCTCTCCTCCCAGGAGCCAAATACCAGCACCTGGGAGGTGAGCCATGACATAGCTTTCCACCTCGGACAGTCCGGCTGCTGAGCTGAATGGCCAGCAGCCACCTACTGGGCCTGGGCTAGGAATGGGCTGGAGGGGAGTGATGGACGGACATGCTAATCTCCATAGTGTTCTGCCCCACATTGCTTGGGTGGGGGTGAGGTGTGGAGACTCAGCAGGAAAGAAATCAGCGGCCTGGCACGTACTTTCTTGGTATCTGACTTGGCTAATAGAGCATACGGTGGGAGTCTCCAGTTGGCAACCCCCCCCACCCCCAATCTCTGATGGGAAGCACAAGGTGGAAAGACAAGGTGATCTGATCTTATCTGGGGAAGATGGGAGGGAGGGAGGTAGACTTTTCTATCAGGATCTATCATTTGGTAATTTATAGGTGCATATGCACGTGTGTACCCCCAGATCACAGGTAGCATAGGTACCACACCCCGCCCTGCCCCAAATCTTGGTACTTCAGGGGAGGGCCTGGTGGCGCTGATGGTGGGCATGGCACTGAGTCAGGTACTGTCCTGGCCTCAGCGCTTCCCTGTGGCTCATGATTATTATTATTGGAACATTATTCCAATGTTCCAAAGAGGTGAAATTAAACATCGAGGGGTTGACTTTTCCCAGAAAACAAATATGCCAAGTTATTTGCCTACCAAGGGGCCTTAGGAGGTAGAATTTGGTGCCTACAGGCTGGCAGTGGGGAGGTGAGGGCTGTTGACAAAGTCCTGAGCCGGAGTGGGGAGGGGAGGCTTTAGGGAGAGCAGGGGCTGGTTGGAATTTGGGGGGCTCAGGGAGGGTGTGGAATAGCTCAGAGAAACAGGAATTGGGGCGCTGTTCACTGTGACAGGCTTCACACAGTGGCTACCTATAAGGACATGGGTCTTCAGAGGAACATGTCACGTTTTGTTTCAGATTTTTTTATATAGATAGGCTAGGTAGACACACATCAGCACATTCACGTGTCTATTTACGGACTATATGGTGATGTATTTATAAAGTTTTTATACGACATATGATATCATTTATTATTTTATGCTCCAGAATGTGGTTTTCCGTGAATGGGCCTTGGTTTCTTCATACCTGGTTTCTGATTTATGACTTTAGGTGGCTTCCTGACCTAGGTCCAGATTCATTAAAAAGAACAAGTGGGGGGCGCCTGGGTGGCTCAGTTGTTGAGCGTCTGCCTTCGGCTCAGGTCATGATCTTAGCATCCTGGGATCGAGCCCTGCACTGGGCTCCCTGCTCGGCGGGAAGCCTGCTTCTCCCTCTCCCACTTCCCCTGCTTGTGTTCCCTCTCTTGCTGTGTCTCTCTCTGTCGAATAAATAAGATCTTTAAAAAAAAAAAACGAGTGGGTTTTTGGGGACTGTTTGAAGTATGTGTGGAGTTCGTTTTTTTTTTTTTTTTTTTTAAGATTTTATTTATTTGAGAGAGAACGAGCACACAAGCAGGGGGAGTGGCAGAGGGAGTGGGAGAAGCAGGCTCCCCCCCTGAGCAAGGAGCCCTATGTGGGGCTTGATCCCAGGACCCTGGGATCATGATCTGAGCTGAAGGCAGGTGCTTTTAACCGACTGAGCCACCCAGGCACCCCTTTGCTTTTTGTTTTTTAAGAAAAAGTTGTACCTGCGATGTGTGGGTTTCCTGCTTGGTCCCTCCTGCATTTGGTGTGTCCCTTTAGAGGGATCCAGCAGTGGAATATTTGAGTTTGCGCATATGGCCAGATCTGTTTTCCCCTTGTGTTGGGAGCTGTTAGTACTGAGTCAGGGTGGGAAGAGAGAAAAGGAGCTGTGGCAAAGGGGTTGCTTGGGGTTACAAAGTTTTACTTTCGTGTTTATATGTGTGTGTGTATTTTCAAATTTTTAATCTTGAAAACTCTCAAACACACACAAAGAGAACATAGAATCAACTTCCACATTCTCATCTCCATCTTACCAGTTGTTCTGTGTGCATCTGTAATTCAGGTCTGATCGATGCTGGGACCCCCATCTTTAAATGAGCCACGCCCTCAGGGAGCTAGCGCTCCAGGGATCCAGGTGCTGGCCCGGGAGAGGTGCCTTGTGGGTGCTGGCCAAACTTGTACTCAGTCTGTCAGGAAGGATCCAAGAGGCCAAATCTCCTAAGATCAGGGCTTTCTGCCTTCAAAAGGATGATCTAGTCTTTCAAGCACATCTTCATTATCTATTCTTTTTAAAAAAAAATTTTTTTTTAAAGTAAGCTCTATGCCCAGTGGGGCTTGAACTCACCACCCCAAGATCAAAAGTCGTGTGCTCTTTTCGACTGAGCCAGCAAGACGCCTTTATTATCTGATCTTGTCCACCCTTTGCTGGGAGTGGGAGAGTAGACTTTTTCCTGGCCCTCTCCTTGGGCCTCAGGGTATGAGAACACTTCATCCCCTTTCGAAGTTACAGTCCAGCCTATGCTGTCCTGCTTTATCTGCTCTCGTGGTAGACACACCAGCTATTGACTTCATGGTTGTGGTGTCCTTAGCCAGGCCTCACGGTGTGCAGTAGGTGCCTGGCAAAGCCTGTTGTGCATCTGTCAGTGAGAAACAGTCAGATGGGGGAGAAGCTCAGTAGCTACTGAACAGAGGCTCTGTGGTGGTCAGGACACAGTGGTTGTAAGTGACAGAAACCAAGTCCACATGAACTTAAATAAAGCTGGGAATGTTTGGCTCATGAAATCCAAGGGTAAAGCTGAGCCACCAAGCCAAAGGAGGAGCACAAATACAGCTGGGCTCAGGAGTGGCTGGACCCAGACAGAGGCCACAGTGCTGCCAGGACTTTATCCTTTTGGGGTACTCATCTTTGTTTCTTCCTCGACCTCTGCACCTTTCTTTCCCCAGCTTACCAGCTTGTTCTGGAGGCTACCAAGAGCCCCTGAATTTGGCAACTCATAGTTGAAGTCATGGAGAGTGACTGGCTTCCCCAAAATCCCAGGGCAGAGACTCATTGGCCCAGCTTGGGTCAGCTGCCTACCCCTCGATCCATTAACTGTGGCCAAGGAGGAAGTCTCTCAGGAATCACCCATATGGAGGGAGATTGTAGGGCAGACAGAACAATTGTGTCTATTTTCATAAAGGCCAAATTACTCCATGACATCTGGCCCTAAAGTGTCTATGTGAATGGCATTAGTATGTGGATGGTGACCAAGCTCAGAGCCTTGACCACTAGCTCTCAAACCAAGAGTCTGGAGAGAACTGTTAAACTATAGCCTCTTGCTTCCTCTTCCTCACTTTCACATTTTTTTAAAAAAGATTTTATTTATTTATTTGAGAGAGAGACACAGATAGTGGGCCGGGAGGAGAAGGAGAGCAGGCTCCCTGCTGAGCAGGGAGCACGATGTGGGGCTCGATCCCAGAACCCCAGGATCATGACCCCAGCCAAAGGCAGACGCCTAACGGACTGAGCCACCCAGGCGCCCCTCACTTTATTACTGATTTGCTGATGAGAGATTCCTCCTCTCTAAGCTGTTAATAGAGTCCTTACAAAAACCTGCCGCTTTCCTAACATGACCTGCACGGGGGAAAGGACCTGGCTGTGGATATGTGAGCTTAGACAAATGAACAGTGAGTGGCCCAGTGTCGTGCCAGTGGGGCAGAGAGAGAGAGTCTGGGATGACAGACTCTGACCTGGCTGAGCCTCCTACAGAGGGCAGCGACTAGCAGGAGGCCTGAATGATGCTCAAGGAGTACAGTTTACCTTGCAGAATAGGATAGAAGACAGACTCCTGCCTGTCCTCTCCTGTGCCAGGGTCAGGAGGGCAGGAACAAAGTTCAGATCAGATTCCTGCTGCTGCTAACTGATCTGGAAACGAGGGGGATTCTTAGAACTTCGCCTTCCTGGAAAGCCCTGCAACGGAAGTCTGGCGGGAAAGGACTTCAGTTGCCTTTTCTACCATCCCCTGCTTCCCACTGCCCCCTGTAATGTAGGCCTCGGTCTGTGTGGCCAAAGCAAGGACTCTGGGGCCCTTTCGTCCCGTTAGAAGGAGCGGACACGAGATACTGGTTGGGTTTGCACACCACGGTCTGCTGCTGGCCCTCCTCTACAATGGAGCCCTTCTTTCTCGAGGGACAGGCTTCCCCTCCTGTGTACACAGACACCTCTCGTTGCTTCTTGTCATGGGCTGTACTTCTGAAGCCCTGCCGTGCATACTTCATGATGCCTAGCAGGCCCTACTGGCCGGTCGGCCTCCACAACACCCCCTTCCCTCTCCTCAACTCCCCGCCCCCCCGCCCCCCCGCCGCCAGCTTTCAGGATGATGGTGGAACATGCCACAGCAGTCAGACAAGGTTGAGAAGTGGAGAGCTTCTCCTGCCCTTCTCCCAGCTTGTTTGGGTGAAAGGGAAGTGGTCCCGGGATGTGAATGGTGGCGGTGAATCTATAGGTCAACATTCACACCCTCTGCTTGCGTGTTTTTAGTTGGCTGGGTGTCACTGTGGGACTCTCTTTCATCGGTGTGTCACTAGGGCTTCTCTTACTTTAAGCTTTGCTAGAGTTACGAGGCCATTGGAGGAGGAAAGGCCACTCAGTCTTGTGGCGGATCATGTGTATGGGCTCTCCTGACCTTTGTTTCATCAGAAAGCACCTCTTTCTAGAAGGTCGATTGTGCTTTGATGCTTGTCACATGAATATGACATTGGTGCTTCTCACATGGATGCTTATGGAATATTGAGAATAAAAAGGAGAGCCAGGTCCATCTCTAGGGAGTCCATTGCTGGGCCTAAATATGACAGCAGGTCACGGATGTAAGGCCTCAGGATCGTGGATCACAGATTTTTCTTTGACCTGACCTCATGTCTCTTCTCTGTTGGTGTTATAAGTACTTAATGCCCCTGCCCAAATCTGGATTAACTCTGAATTTCGAGGTCCCTCTGTGGTTTGTTAATGTGAGTATGTTTAGAAAGAATCAGATTATATATATATAATTTAAGATTTTATGTATTTATTTGACAGACAGCGAGAGAGGGAACACAATCGGGGAGTGGGAGAGGGAAAAACAGGCTCCCCGCGGAGCAGGGAGCCCAATGCGGGGCTCAATCCCAGGACCCTGGGATCATGACCTGAGCCGAAGGCAGACGCTTAACAACTGAGCCACCCAGGTGCCCCAAGAATCAGATTTTAAAATAAACATGTTAAGTTTATGTCCGGCTTATCTGAGCAGTTCTCCAGGTGAGCTGTGCTCTCCTCTTTGTTTGTGAAGCCCCAGTTGATCCTAATGGTTTTCATCCTCCCACCTCATGCCCCTCTTCAAATGCCAGCCACTCATGTTCATCAGCAAACCTGAAAAAACACCAGAGCTTGTCTGGCCTCAGTGCAGATGGTCAGGTGTTTTTCTAGGAGAGATCCTTAGAAGAGACTTGCTGGATTGAGGGATGAGTGCATTTGAAAGTTTTTAGATGCTGCCAGTTGCCCTCCAGTTGGACAGTATCAGAATATATACACCCACAAACAATGTACATAAGTAGCTATTTCCTCTTAGACTTACCAGTACTGGGTAATATCAGGTGGGTTTTGTTTTTTTTTTTAAGATTTAAAACAAATTTTTTTTAAGATTTTACTTATTTATTTGAGAGAGAGAGACAGATAGTGACAGAGATTGTGAGAGAGAGCACAAGTGGGGAGGAGAGGGAGAAGCAGGCTCCCGCCGAACAGGGAGCCTTACGTAAGGGACTCAGTCCCGGGACCCCAGGATCATGACCTGAGCCGAAAGCAGACGCTTAACCGACTGAGCCGCCCAGGCGTCCCAAGATTTATTTATTTTAGAGAGAGTGTGTGTGCATGAGTGTGAGCGAGCAGGGGGGAGGGGCAGTGGGAGAAGCAGACTCCTTGCTGAGCAGGGAGTGAGATGTGGGGCTCTATCCCAGGACCCTGAGATCACAACCTGAGCTGAAACCAAGAGTCGGTCACTTAATTGACCGAGTCACCCAGGTGTTTTGTTTTTTGAAAATTTTGTTTTTAAGAAAATTTTTGCTTCTCTCATAGGTAAAAAAATGATCTAATTTTGGGAGTGGTTATAGAAGTGTGATTATGAGCTGGCCTTAAGCATGCCTGGCTGAGGTCAAGTCCTGAATCCTTCCACGTACTAGTTGTGTGACCTTGGTGAATTATGTAACCTCTCTATTCTTCAATTTCCTCATCTGTGAAAGGGGAATGACACTGGCAGTTAATACCTCATAATAACTTAAAAAAAAAAAACCTTTTTCTTATGGAAATTTCAAAATATATAGCAGTAGAATAATTGCCAATTCTTGGTCAATCCTTCTGTTTCAGTACGCCCCACACACTATCCCTTCTGTAGTTTTGTGAAGCAAACATCATATAAATAAACATTTCAGTGTGTATTCTGAAAGATGGTGATGCTTTAAAACTTTAACTACCATACTGTTTTCATATCTGGAAACTATCATCAAATAAGTAGGAGTATCTTAAGGGTTAAATGAACGAATATACATATATAATGAGCTTAGAACAGTGCCTGGTATGCAGTAAAATACTCTAGAAGCGAATGTAGCCATTGTCACTGTTGGTCTAACTTGTAATTCTTTGATTACTAGAAGGTTTACATCATGTTCCTTGGCCATGTGTATTTTTTTCATAAATTATTAAAAATTTTTGCTCACTGGGGCAGGGGCTCCCTGCTTGCTCAGCGGGAAGCCTGCTTCTCCCTCTCCTGCTCCCCCTGCTTGTGTTCCCTCTCTCGCTGTCTCTCTCAAGTGAATAAATAAAATCTTTTAAAAATATATATTTTTTGCTCCTTAATCTATCTTTTCCCCTTGTGACTTATAAGATTTCTTGATATGGGGGTGCCTGGGTGGCTCAGTTAGTTGGGTGTCTGCCTTTGGCTTGGCTCATGATCCCAGAGTCTTGGGATTGAACTTCACATCGGGCTCCTTGCTCAGCAGGGAGTCTGCTGCTCCCTCTGCCCCTCACCCCGCCCACTCTCTCTCGCTTTCAAATAAATAAATAAAATCTTTAAAAAAAAAGATTTCTTGATATGTCCTGCATATGAACGTTTGGGTTTTTTTTAAAGATTTTATTTATTTATTTGACAGAGAGAGAGATAGCGAGATCAGGAACACAAGCAGGGGGAGTGGGAGAGGGAGAAGCAGGCTTCCCGCGGAGCAGGGAGCCTGATGCGGGACTCGATCCCAGGACCCTGGGATCATGACCTGAGCCAAAGGCAGACGCTTAACAACTGAGCCACCCAGGCGCCCTGAACGTTTTGATTATTATATATATTTGGTAATTCCTTTCAGCCGACGTTGATAGTGTCTTCTGTCATGTGGAAGTTTGGTTGTTTGGAGAAGAGTTCTGTCCTCTTTACCTTTATGGACTCAGAGTTCTGTTTCTCCTTAAGAATGTCTTTCCCACTCCAAGATTGTAAAAGTATCTTCCTACATTTTCTTCTAATACTTTTATGGTCTTTCATGTAGTTTTTGAAAAGTTTTCTCCCCTTAATCCAGCTGGAATTGAGGTCTGCTCTGAGGTAGTGCTCTAATATTATTTTTTTTCCAAACGTGTATTTTGTGGTGTCTCTACCCTTTACTGATTGGTTCAGTCTGTCTTGACTGTCTTTAAAAGCCATGTTTAGGGGGTTGCCTGGGTGGCTTAGTCAGTTAAGCGACTGTCTTCAGCTCAGGTGATTATTCCCCGGTCCTGGGATTGAGCCCCATATCAGGCTCCCTGCTCTGCCAGGGAGGAGGGGGGTGCTGCTTCTCCCTCTGCCGGCCCCTCCCCCTGTTTGTGCGTGCACATGCTCTCTCTCAAAGAAATAAAATCTTAAAAAAAAAAAACAAAACAAAAACCATGTTTAGGATTTACTAATTCCTTACAAATACATGGGTATAACTTTGGATTCTTACTCTAATCCATTGACCTATTCCAGCATGAACATTATACTGCAGCATTAGAGTATGTTTGATATCTGGTAGAACAACTTCTTTCTTGGGGCGCCTGGCTGGCTCAGTCAGTGGAGCATGTGACTCTTGATCTCAGAGTTGTGAGTTCAAGCCCCACACTGGGAATAGAGATTACTTAAAAAAATATTTTTTTTAAGATGTATTTATTTTAGGGACGCCTGGGTGGCTCAGTCGGTTAAGCATCTGCCTTCGGCTCAGGTCATGATCCCAGGGTCCTGGGATCAAGTCCTGCGTTGGGCTCCCTGCTCCGCGGGGAGCCTGCTTCTCCCTCTGCCTCTGCCTCTCTCTCTCTCTCTCTCTCATGAATAAATAAATAAAATCTTTAAAAAAAATTTATTTTAGAGAGAGTGAGTGTGCGCAAGTTGGAGGGGCAGAGGGGGAGAGAGAGAGAGAGAATCTCAGGTAGAGAGATTCCACTAAGAGCAGAGACTGAGGCAGGCCTTGATCCAGCAACCGTGAGGTCATGACCTGAGCCAAAGACACCCAACCAACTGAGCCACCAGGTGCCCCCAAAATAAAATCTTAAAAAAAAAAAACAACAAACAAAAACACAAACCTTCACTGGAATATAGTGCCATTTCTTCCTCTTGGGATCAGGTGGGGCAGTTCTTGTGTTTAGAGGCCATGCAGGTGGACCCCTTCTTTAAAAAATATTTCTTGATTATTCTTGTGCATTTCCACTTCCAGATGAATTTTAGAATCAATTGATTAAGTAAAAAATCTTGTTTGG
The DNA here is from genome assembly GCF_011800145.1 of Mirounga leonina. Taxonomy (NCBI): domain Eukaryota; kingdom Metazoa; phylum Chordata; class Mammalia; order Carnivora; family Phocidae; genus Mirounga; species Mirounga leonina. The sequence goes on along the minus strand of NW_023270265.1, from coordinate 27,323,614 downwards.
ATGGGACTATTGAATTTATTGATTAATTAAGGAAGAAGTGACAGTTTTATTTTATTTGTTTTTGAGAAGTGACAGTTTTAGATCTTGAGACTTGCCTATCCGGGAACATGGTATATCTTTCTGCATATTCAGCAATTCTGTGACCTTCAGTAAAGCTTTATAGTTTTGTTTTATTTTTTTTAATATGCGCCTGTCTTGTTTTCTGTTGGTGGTGGTTTAGGGTTTTTGTTAGGTTTATTCTTGGCTATTTTACAACTTTTAAATTCTTTTTTTGTGAATGGATTTCTAGTTACATTTTGGTTGGTGATTGCTGGTGTATAATAATAGCTGATGTCTGCAGGTATTTGCTGTGTTCCACATACCACTTAAGTAGCCTATCTCCTATCATTTTTACAACAAGCCATGCCTAAGCTATATTATTTCTATCTCACAGATAAAGAAGCTGGTTATCAGAGAAATTAAATACCTCGTCCAAGTTCATGTACTTACTAGCTGGTAGAGCCAGGAGCCCCGAGGCTGTGTGCACAGCATGCTAACCCTGCTATTCACTATAATAGTTTATTCAGTTTTGGATCTTCTCAGTAGGCAATTATATTGTCTGCAAATAATGACCATTTTGATCTCGTGCCATGCCTCTTATTGGGCACACAGTTGTGTGAGTCTTACGTCATCATTTCTCAGTCAGTCCGACCCAGCCAGCTTTGCTTCACTGGAACATAGTGCCATTTCTTCCTCTTGGGATCGGGTGGAGCAGTTCTTGTGTTTAGAGGCCATGCAGGTGGAAAATAGAGCATAGAAGCCCTTCTCCGTGCAGCCCCCAACACATCTTGTTTAATTCATAGATTGTACAGTGACTTCTTGTTTTTGGTGTCCTTAATTTTTCCTGTTACTCTGCTCTTCCATTGTAACAGGTTTGTGAGTTCCTACTTTTTTTTTTTTTTTTTAAAGATTTTATTTATTTATTTGAGAGAGAGAGAATGAGAGAAAGCACGTGAGAGGGGGGAGGGTCAGAGGGAGAAGCAGACTCCCTGCCGAGCAGGGAGCCCGATGCGGGACTCGATCCAGGGACTCCAGGATCATGACCTGAGCCGAAGGCAGTCGCTTAACCAACTGAGCCACCCAGGTGCCCCGTGAGTTCCTACTTCTTGAGTGGAATGTGTGCATTTGGGAAGAGCTACCTCAAGATTCCTCTTCTCTAACCTGGGCCAGGATCTTGCATCCTTTTTCGGGCTGAGTTTTTTACATTGGTTAAAATGGAAAATGACCACGTGTGTTTCTTTGGAGGCATTTTCCAGCTGTAGGACTGCCCTCATCCATGGAGTGGTGGCAAACTTTTTTGTTGGTCCTTGTTTGTTAGGGTTGCAGTGGGAATGTGAACACTGGAACCCAGCCTCTGGTCACTCTTGTCTAGAGCCTGACCTTCAAGGTGACCACTTATACCATCCTGTCTTGATGCACTTGAACTAAGAGAGGCTGGGGGGGGGGGGGGCGGTGTGTGGGTGTGTGTGTGTGGGTGTGACTGAGCCTCCCCCGGCTGTTGGAGTCAGGAGTTGCTCTTGCTTGCAAATGGCTTGTGCCTAGTTGGGAGACAGAGGCCAGTGGAGCCCCTCACTTCTGATCTGGGCTCCCTGACTAACCTTGGGCTACTGGTCAGTCCCAAAGCTTCAGTCCAAGGTGTACCGGGGCCCCTGTTGCTGCCACCTGCTCTAGCAGGAGGCTCTCTATTGGGTCTACCTGCTCTTGGCCACGAGTCAGTAGACAGGAGTCCGGTTATGTTGTATTTTCCCTTACAAGGCATAAATACAGTTTTCTCTTTAAAAATTAGTGCCTGCTCATTAAAGAAGATTTGGAAAATTTAAAAGAAAGAATTGCTAATTACTCTGCTGCCCAAACATAATCACTGAGCATCTTAGCATGTTTCTTTCCACTCTTTCCTTTTCTATGCACAGGCTTTAAAAAAAGCAGTTGTTATTAAGGCTGTTTGTCCTGTACTTTTTTTCTTATAATAGTGTCCTGAGCATCTTGCCTGTACTGCTTGGGAGCATCATTTTAAATGACTGTGTAATATTCCATTAAGTAGATGGACCATCATTTACTTAACGTCTTTTTGGTCTTGACCCCTTGGAGGACTCCTTTCTCTGTTAACACATTTTGGTTCAATAACCCATGAAGTTGGCTAAACTCCCTTTTGGATTGATATTTTCTGTCTCTGCCATTTCTTTGAGATAATGTGAAACGGACCTTCTTTTTATTTGCCTTAAGCTTGGCGCATTCAAGCTTCAGATAGGCCTCTTGGTCTCATTACCCTTTGGTTTGATGAACACAGTTGTATTTACTGTCCCCTCCCTGGTCCTACAGCTTTGGTTCTGGGCACCCCCCAGCCCTTACAGGCAGGTGCTCCTGTGGACGGTAGGCCCCCCAGTGAGCTCCTGCCCCATCACCGATGTGCCTCTCAGCCTTGTGGTCCGTGTACAGCATTCAGGAGGAGGTTTCCCCAGCTGCAGTGTGGGATGTTTGCCCAAAAGAGAACAACATTTCTTTGCCTCTCTCCCTTTTTTTTTTTTTTCCTTTCCAGACACATACATTTCCCTTCCCGTTGGGTGGCCCAGGGTGCCCCATTGGCTGGATCTGGGGAGCTGGCTGCCTTACACTTCCACGGCCCCGGCCTGTGTCTCTCCCTTCTCCCCTTCCTGACTTCCCTTGCCCTCGTGCTCCCACCCCGCGGGCCCTCCCTCGCCGTGCTGTCACGGCGCTCCTGCTCCCGGCTGCCCTGGCCCAGCCCGTTTCGGTGACCTCCGCGCTGCATTCCTGCTCGGGGACCGAGCCGTCGTAATGATGGTGGTGGCACAGGTTAGCAGATGGCGGCCGCAGCAATGAGACCTGACATGTTCTAATGACTCCCTCCTTCCCAGCCTTGGAGCAGCCGGGGTTTCCTTGAGGCATTTTCGGAGGGGGCCACGGGAACTCGGGGGGACCCCAGGTGCCGATGGGGCCCGTGACCTTTGCCGCTATAATATCAGTGTTTCACAAGCAGGGCGGTTCAGGAGCCCACTTGCAGCCCATCAAAAATTGATTTAATTGCAATTTTTCCTCCAATTAGGAGCACTGGAGCCTGACTAATTGGAGTAATAGAGAGTAATAAGGCTCAGATAAAAAGCCTTCCTCGGCGGCCTTTGTATCTCGTGTCAGTGCCTGTCAGAGGTCAGAGAGCTTGCATATTCTATTAGGCAGCCCGGCCTTCATTTGTACAAATTAGTTTACCCAACAGTAATTAAAATGCCAATGCGGGTTGAAGAGAACTGAATACACTTGATGGGCATGTTGGTGACTGATGTGACAGCTCTGGTGGCCTCCCTTGCCAAAGTGTGTCAGGCGCGGCTCAGAGGCGGCCGGGGCCCGGGCCGGCTGGGTGGCTCCGGGCCAGCCACAGGGCGCAGCTGCGAAGCACGCCCCTCTGCCGCCGGGCCGCTCGGCCGCCCCTTTCTTCTTCCAGGTGGAGCCGTTGGTTCAGTTGTCCGTTTGTTCATCCGACAAGCGCTCGAGGTCTCAGGCGGTGTCTGGCATCATGCGAGGTGCGGCGAGAGAAGGCACCGGGCCAGGCCCTGGCTCAGATCCCGGCTCTGCTCGTGGCTCCTTGTGGGAGCCATGGGCCTCAGGTTTCTGGCCTGTAAAATAGGGCCAGTGGTATCTGCTGCACCGGGTTATGAGGATTGGATGGGATGAGGTTTTTGAAACCCTTCCTCAGAAGCTAGCACATAGCAAGTGCTCAGCAAATGACGAGTGTCATTAAGCGGCCCTAAAGGAGGGGCGCCTGGGCAGCTCCGTGGGTTAAGCGACTGCCTTCGGCTCAAATCATGATCCCGGGGTCCTGGGATCAAGCCCCACGTCGGGCTCCCTGCTCAACGGGGAGCCTGCTTCTCCCTCTGCCAGCCGCTCCCCCTGCTTGTGCTCGCTCTCTCTGTCAAAGAAATAAAATCTTTAAAAAAAAAAAAAAAAAAAAAGCCCTAAAGGAGCCTACCTTCTTCCCGGCCTGCTCATGCCTGAGTAATTTCCCTTCTTCCCTCCTCCTCTCTTCTGGTTCTTGTTGTTTTCCATTCCTCAATTTGAGTACCAGAACCCCTGATGCTCCTGGGGTCTTTCTCTGATGTGGGGGCTCCTGCATCATCTTCTTGGGCCAGAGGATGATCTCTGTGATGCCAGGTTTGCTTGAGCTGGGACCAGGGGGCCAGGAAGGTAGGTCAGGAATCTGGACAAGGTCTGGGGCAAGATGGGACATGGGAGGAGCCTAGCTTCCGATAGGGGCTTTCTCATCTGAAGAGAGTAGAGTTTATAGAATCAGAATGACTTTTATTTATTTTTTAAAAGATTTTATTTATTTGAGAGAGCAAGAGAGAGATTGAGAGCATAAGTGGGGAGAGGCAGAGGAGAAACAGACTCCCCACTGAGCGGGGCTCGATCCCAGGACCCTGAGATCATGACCTGAGCCAAAGGCGGATGCTTAACCGACTGAGCCACCCAGGTGCCCCAGAATCAGAATGACTTTTAGACCCTCAAGCTGAGAGAGTGTGTGTGCTTGTACAAGAATGTGTGTGTTTGGACATTAATGTGTAGGTACTGTTGGTACTTCTCATCTATAATCTGGTTGGGGTGCTTATGAGGGATTTCACTTCCCCAACGATGTGGGACTGTGGCATGTGTCCTTCAGGTCTGAGTCTGGTGATGTGGGAGTTATTTAGGAAGCAGAGGGACCTCTTCACAGCTCCTAGGTCTAGCTTCCCCGGCCTTGTCGGCTGTGAGCTCCACAGGGCCCTTTCGGTCCAATTCCACAGACTTGGACCAAGTACCTCTTCTAGGCCAGGCCCTGTGCCGGGCACCAGAGGACACAGGAGCCGCTAGATGGTCCATGATCTCAAAGGGAAGATGGGGAGATAACCCCCAAAATACCATGTGTCCCCTGAGGGTAAGATAAAGCCTGGTAGGGACTCGGAAGAAGGCTGGTCAAGTCCCCTGGGGAGCCAGCAGCTTCTGCTTCAGCATGGGTTTGCCGTCCCTGTCCCTAGGACACCCCTAAGAACAAGATGGGACTGAGGGCAAAAGCCATTTGACTCTTCTTATCGTTCTGAGGAGAGCTGGCTTTTTCCGTAACTTCAGACGGTTCAGAAGTTGAGATGATAGCAAAGACCTTTTAACAGGTCAGAGCCCCGGAGTAGTCTCTTGGGAGGCACCATCGAAGGGGTAGTGCGTATGTCCGTTTAGGGTGCCTCCGAGCATTTGTTGGGAACTTCGGGCACGCAGGGCGCAGGGCCGGGCACGGTGAGGGCGTGGACCATCTGCTGGCCGACGAAGGTGGACTGCTGCCCGTGGAGGCCGCGAGATGGCCTGGTGGAGGCTGAGCTCATGGGGGCAGGAGGCCTCCTGCAAGGCGCACATCCCACCCCACCGGCTCCTAAGGTTGGGAGCACCTTATCCAGTGCGGCTCTGGGGAGGGGAGCAAGTGTGCAGAGGGAGTTGATGAAAATCCCTGGGAGCCTGGCTGGCACTTCGTTTTCCCTTCTTGAACGGTGGGAACCATAGCTTCTATCTGGTGAACTTACCGTGTGGTGGGAAGCATCCTTCGGGCGTCCCAGGACTGCGAGTTCCGTCTTCTCTTGTGCTCCACATGTCTCCTACGCTTGGGCAAGACTGCACGTGGGCACACCCTTCTCATCTCCTGACCCTGGATGTGGCTGGTCTGTGGCTTTTGCTTGATGCCTCCTGAAGTCCATGGAAAGTGGAGGGTGAGGCAGGGAGCGAGTGTGGCCGCAAGCAGGGAGGAATAGTGGGAGGTGTGCAGGGCCGTGTCTGCAGCCAGCTTCACCCCCATGAGTCCTGGCGGTCCCCATGGTTTGGGCGTGAGGCCCGGTGTGTGTCCCCAGCGGAACCTGGCTCCCAGGCTGCTTGACTGCTGCTTACGGGGCTTGTACCGAGTGTTAAATTGGATTACACGCTCAGGTCCCCCTGTGTGCCGGGTGGGGGTCGGGGGGGGCTCTCTACTTTCCTTCGTTCTCTTCCTCCCTGCACCACAGGGTTGGGCAAGGGAAGAGGGCGGCTTTTGGAAAGCAACGTTTCTGGGTGCTGTGTCCAGGTGATCATGACAGGCCTTTGTGTGGCGTGAAGGTGAGAGGCACTCCTGCCGGTGGCAGATGGACGGGGCCGGGGTGGGGGTGGGGGGGAGGGATAGAGAGGGACGGGGGTCCCAGGAGAAGGCGCTTGTGGCCCCACCCCAGCCTTCTGGGAGCTGTTGGGAGTGGCAGATTCAGGTTCAGGGGCTTCCTCCCCTTCCCCTCATCTCAGCTTACCTCGTCACTAGTTAGGACTGTGGCCGGTCAGAGGCCTGCCGCGGGCCTCCCTGGAATGTCTGTGCATCCTCGCTGGCGCCCCTCACCTGGCCTGCACCCCTCACCTGGCCTGCACGCCTCGAAAGTCTGAAGGGCCCAATTGCCCGCTCGAATGCTTTCCAAGTGGCTATTATGTTTCCATCCCAAGGTAATTGGCTTTACCAGTTATTAATGGATTACCCTCAAGAGAAAAATGTGGAGGGAAGGGAGGTGAGGACAACCTCTCCTGGCTTTGTAATTCGGGGCTTCCGTGTCCAGTGGCTGGGAGTCACTCGGGGCGGGACAGAGTGGCTGCTTTGGCTGCCATTCCAGTGGAGTGGTTGCTGGCACTCCCGGGACTCGGGAGGAAGGCGGGATGATGGAGCATGTCCCAGGAGGAAGTCTTGGCTTGAGGCATGGAAGCCCCAGGATGGCTCATGTGGCCTTTTTTATCAGCTCGGGGTTGAAAAACAGACACCTGCCGTGCAATTTGGATTGTCCATCAGTGGCTTGGCCAATGCCTGCCCCCATCAGCAACTGCAGGCCACCTCCCCCACCCCACCCCCCGCCGCCCCCTCCAAAGCCTCTGTCTTCTTCAGAGCCCTCGCTACAGAACTGTGTCTGCCCGCTGACCTGCTTAGGACCAGAGAGCCACAGGTGCTGGGCAGGGCCAGGGCGGATGGGCCAACGGGTCATTAGTCTGTCTAGCCCCCTCCCCCCAGTGCCCGACCTGTAGGGACAAGGCCCTTATCCAGCCCCAGGGCTCCTGAGTGACACAACTGCTTTCAGCTCTCCTGCTCCGGGTTAGGGGTTCCAGCTGGAGTTCCAGCTGGGGTTCCCGCCAGCATCCCTCCCCACCCAGCAAGTCCTCCACCAAGGTGTGGTCTGGCACCCAGGTCCCAGGTGCAGCCCTGGGACTCCACCAGCCTGGCTCACGGCGCAGAGCTTGCCCACATGGCATGTGTTGCTGCACATGGCATGTGTTGAACTTTTTAGGGGTTTAAGAGTTACTCTGGGGAAGTAGTGTCGCTGTGCTCTGAACTCCGCCGCCTGCCACCCCCCACTCCACGGCAGCGGCGCCCCCGCCCCCTCGCCCCGGCCCTTCGCCCGCTCTCCTCCCGGCCTCGCGCACCAGCCCACCTGCAGTTACTGGCCTTTGACGGTTCGCTCTGCACAGTTCGGTGCCGTTACGTCTGCCCTGGGCTTGCGGCCCGTTACCTAGCTCTTACCGCCTTCAGCAGTGCCCCCCAACCACCCTGACCTCTGACCAGGGCCTCTTCTTCCCCTCCCCAACAGCCTGTTCCCGGGGGGCCTTTTCTGCAGCCTGACAGGCCTGCCCTCTCTTGGCCTGAGGGTTGCACATGTAGAGATGTGGTGTTCTGGCGGGCAGAGACCACAGGACCTTTCTGAGCGGCGAGCTCCCCTGTCCTTTCACCTGTGGGGGTCCCTGGGGGGTTGTAGACCTCCCCGCACTTCCAGTCGTCTTCCTGCAGCTTCTCCGACACGCCCCCCCCCCCAAACCTTCCCTTGTCCTGGCTCCACTCCGTGATCCCCGGAGAACGAGCACTGCACTTGGAGCTCTGTCGCCGTCCCCACCACAGGTTCTGACAAGCCCGTCCTGACTCTGCTCTCCTTTTGTTTGGCAGCTCTTTTGTGACAGGGACGGCTTGTTGTGGGCACTTCTCACCCCTGAGAATCTGGGACCTCAACAGGTAAGAGATTCCTGAGCCCCTGTGGCTTCCCGTGGGGGTGGGGCTGGAGCAGCCAGGGAGGCACAGCAAAGACCGTCCGGCCCACCTGCCCCGTTGGCCGCCAGGTGGCCCAGGAGGAGGCTGGGAAGCACCGGGCCCACGACCCACTGACCACCTCCAAGGTGCACGCGCTCTCCTGGCCTCGTTAGAGTTAGCTTGGGAAACTGTTGGAAGGAATTTGTAATAGGTAAATAATTTCACTTAGAAATTAGGATAACAGCAACCATTTGGATTTGTGATACTTTTTCTCTAAGGAGTGTCTGATTATGTGGCTACATAAAATCCCATCTATCCTAAAATAAAGATTTCGGAAGTGACCTACAGATCCATAAAAAGAATTATCCAGAACAGTTAAAATACATCCAGGTTTTATTCACAGTTCTCTGCCTTGGCAGGCTTGACACATTCCCGTCGGATTATCTACCATTCTGATGAGCTTTTGTCTTGTTTTTTTAGCTTTTTATTTTGAAATAATTATAGATTCATAAGAAGTTCCCAAAATAGGACAGCAAGGTACCTGTGTAACATTAGATAATATATAGGATAATACATAATACAAATCAGAACCAGGAAATCGACATTGGTATAATCCACAGAACTTTATTTAGATTGTCGTCATTTCTGTGTGTGTGCGTGTGTGTGTAGTTCTGTGCAATTTTATCCCATGTGTAGATTCACATTACTGTTACCACAGTTAGGATACGGAACTGTTGGAACCGTCACTTGCCCCGTCACAGTCACACCGTCTACCTGCCATCCCCTCTGGCACTCCCTCTTGTCCCTAACATCTGGCAACCACTATGTGTTCTCCGTCTCTATAATTGTATCAGTTTGAAAGCATTATATAAGTGGAGTAATGTACGTAACCTTTTGAGATTTGCTTCCCCCCAGCGTAAGCGTCGTGAGAGCATACAGTAGTTGCGCCGAGAGGGCTTTACCCGAGGTTGCTCGGTAGTGGTCCCTGGTGGGGACGCACCACAGCACTCGCCCATTGAGCAGCACTCCCCCACTAAGGACATTGGGTTATTTTCAGTTTTTTGACTATTGCAGATTAAGTTGTCATGAACATTTGTGTATAAGTGTTCGTGTGGACCTCGGTTTTCGTTTCTCTGGGATTAATGCCCTAAACTCTTTGAGTATCTGTACCATTTTATAATCCAACCCTGGTGTAGGGGAGATCTAGTTCCTTCACATCCTCAACAGCATTTGGAACGATCATTGTTTCTTATCTTAGCTATTCTCATAGGTGTGGTGTCTGGTGGCTTTAATTGGAATTTCCTTAATAGTTAATGATGATGAACATCTTTTTATGTGCTTTTTTTGCCTTCTGTGTATTCTCTTTGGTAAAATCTCTGCTCAGGTCTTTTGCCCATTTTCTAATTGAAGAGGTTGCTTTTTCACTGTGGAGTTTTGAGAGTTCTTTGTATGTTCTAGATGTGAGTCCTTTGTCAGACATGAGGTTTGCCTATACCTTTTAAGTCTGGAGCTTGTCTTTTTATCCTCTTGACAGGATAAAAGACCAAAGTTTTAAATTTTGATGACGTCCAAATTATTGACTTTTTCTTTTTGTGCTCTTGGCGTGAAGTCTGAGAAGTCTTCCCCTAGCCCCAGGCCCCCACGTTGTGGTTTGCAGTGCCGTGATTTACAGGAGCCGTGAGGGGGCGCTCTGCCCGCCTGTCTCCTGCCTCAGCCGCTCTAGCACATCTCCTCCTCTCTCCATCTCCCCAGGAAAGTATTAGCCATATCTTTTTGTTTTCCTGAAATATCTGTCGTATTGTATTTCCAAAAGATTTTTTTTTTTAAAGATTTTATTAGAGAGAGAGGCAGAGGGAGAGGGAGAAGCAGACTCCCTGCTGAGCAGGGACACCCCCACCCCCCCGCCCCGCCATGTGGGACTCGATCCCAGGACCCTGAGATCATGACCTGAGCCAAAGGCAGATGCTCAACCTACTGAGCCCCCCAGGCGCCCCTCCAAAAGATTTTTTTTTTAAACACATGAGATGTTTTCATTAAGTATGTTTTTCTTTACAACATTCTCTGGTGGTCATCCAACCAGAGGGATAGGAGACTCCCAGCTTCCCCAGATACCACATTACATCTTTGGATAGCTCTGAGAGTTCTCATGTCTGTCCTTCATCAAGGGTTGATCTGCTTCCAGGAGCTGTGATCCTGGATAAGAAGCAAGTTGAATTGTGCCTCTGAAGACAGGCCTTTAAATATCTGAAAATTTTGGTCCTGCTCCTCCAGCGTCTTCTTTTTTTTTTTTTAGATTTTATTTATTTATTTGACAGAGAAAGAGACAGCGAGAGAGGGAACACAAGCAGGGGGAGTGGGAGAGGAGAAGCAGGCTTCCTGCTGAGCAGGGAGCCGGATGTGGGGCTTGATCCCAGGACGCTGGGATCATGACCTGAGCCAAAGGCAGACGCCTAACGATTGAGCCACCCAGGCACCCGCATCTTCTCTTTATCAGGCCAGAAGTCTGAGGACCTTTAATTGTTGCTCATAAACATCAGTAAAGGTGCTTTTGGCTAAAAGTAATGAGGACCTAATTCAAAGTGGCTCAAACAATAAAGGGGTTATTATTATCTTGAATGACAAGGAGTCCATCCAGGAGTTGGGTGGTTCGCTGCTTCCAGGATTGATGGGTTCGGCAGCTCAGTGAAAGCTTGAGAGCCCATCTCAGCTTTCTGCTTTGCCACCTCAAAGTGGGTTTTGCCTTTACTTATCCTCAGGCTTGTTCACAAAAGCTCTACCAACCCATAAGGCAATACCCAAAGGGAAGAAGGAAGGAAGAGGACATGTCCCTGCCTGGGGTCTCTTTTTAAGATGGGGAAACCTTTTAGAGGAGCCTCCAAGCAGACTTTTCATATTTAGTGAGCCACAAGTGTGTTCCGGTACTCACCCCAAACCAAACCGTGGCAAGGGAAATGGAATGAGCAGTCCAGATTGACCTGGGCCTGGGGAAGAGCCCAGCTTCCCCTACACGCACACAGGCAGTGGGGGAGGTGGGTGGGCACAGAATCCGCTCTTGGTCAGCAAGAAAGAAAGAGAGCAATAGCTGGGTGGGTGACCTGCAGTGGGTGACCTGCGGTGTTGGTCTCATACTTGTTTTAGGACATTCTCACCTGAAAGTTTCTCCAGTTTATCTGATTGCATCCCTCTTTTTTTTTTTTTTTTAAAGGATTTTATTTACTTATTTGACAGAGACACAGCAAGAGAGGGAACACAAGCAGGGGGAGTGGGAGAGGGAGAAGTAGGCTTCCCGCAGAGCAGGGAGTCTGATGCGGGGCTCGATCCCAGGACCCTGGGATCAGGACCTGAGCCGAAGGCAGACGCTTAACGACTGAGCCACCCAGGCACCCCATATATCTTTTTTTTTTTTAAGATTTTATTTATTTATTTGACAGAGAGAGACACAGCGAGACCAGGAACACAAGCAGGGGGAGTGGGAGAGGGAGAAGCAGGCTTCCCACCAAGCAGGGAGCCCGATGCGGGGCTCGATCCCAGGACCCCGGGATCATGACCTGAGCCGAAGGCAGATGCTTAACGACTGAGCCACCCAGGCGCCCCTGGTTGCATCCTTCTTGAAGTGGGATGTTCCCAGCTGAGTCATGAACACACCGGGCGTGAGCTGATGAGTGGCAGGTGCTATATCATCTTCCTTGTTCTAGATGTTTGGCTTTTGTTAACATAGCCGATGGTCGCATCATACTGTTGCCAGCACAGTGGAAACTTCCAAGGCTTCCTTTGTTCTGTAGCCTCTGGGATGTTGGAGTGCCTGCAGTCTGTGAAGGTGGTTCCCGTGGCTTACCCTGCCAAACTCCTGCCACTGGCAACTTCTTGCTTCTGCATGGGACGCAGGCAGAAGGAACCCCTCCTCTGGTGTGTGCTGGGGAGCCTGTGAGGGCTACAGAGGGAGCACAGGCTGCTGGTCAGACAGACTTGGGTTCTAGAACTGACACTGCTGCTGATTAGCTCTGTGATAAGGGGGCCTCTCTGGGCCTCGGCTTCCACATTTGTAAATGAGATTTAATTATCTCTGCTTAACAGAACTAGTATGAAGAAGGCATTATTTTGAAAAAGTGCCCATACAGTACCTGTCTCCTTCACCCCCTCCCTCCCTCACCCGCGGCTGCCTTCCGCCTTAGGACCTTAGAGTTTGCAGAGGCTCAGCTTTTTAATTCTCCAAATACCTGTGGCCTCATGACCACTAGAGGAGGAGCGGTCCTGCTGACCTCGTGGCATAGAGAAGGCTCCTGACGGTCCGTGAGGCTGCAGGCCACAAGAGAAGTGTGGCTGCTGGAAGTCCGTCTCAGTCCCCCTCCCTGGCCTGGGCTCAGGATGGCGAATGAGCCGGAGGGCAGGGGGTGCATCACTGTGGCCCACTCTTCTCTCTGAGGTCAAGTCATCTTGGAGGGCCTCTTCTGCCTGTGGTCTCCTCTGTGGGGGCTACTCCTGGGCACAGATTTATGGTCAGGATGTACTTACAAGGCACCAACTCCTCGAATAGCACTCCCTTATGAAATCCCTAGTCCTCCTAAACCCCAAACCCTGGGTCTTTCCAGAACCCAGGAAGAACCCAGGAGAAACCGCCCTGCTCCCTTTGGGCGGCCCATGGCAGGGCCGCCCGGGGCAACAGGTGGTGGTGTCTCCTCTCTGGCCCTCAGACCCCCCAGGCCTCGTTGAAACATCCGTCCCGTTCGCAGGGAAGCCTGGAAGCCTGAGTGGTGCAGGGCTCGAAGGAAAGATGGCCTGCTGGAGGCTTCTGCTTCTGGTGGGAGGAAGCGGATGGACAGGGTGACTGTCTGTAGCTGTCTTTCCCAGAGAAGCCCAAGCAGATAATAAAGCCATGTAGAAAATAGGATTAAGGTAATGAACAGGCAGGACAGAGTTTGATCTTTCAATAATGCCAAAGCCTGAGTGACAGGCCAATCTGGAAGGTGGAGCGGCGCTGCTGGCAGGACTTGGTGGCGGGCGCTGTGCGGGGCTGGGCGGATTCCTCGCTTTTAACCTGTCACTGCTGAAACCTGAGGAGCGCCGGGATTTTCTCTTTTATGTGTGTGCTGGGACTTGGGGGGAAGGAGTGCTGGAGGGGCAGTCTTGCTCGGAGCATCACCCCTCTGGGCCGCCGTCAGGAGGACGGTGGGGGCTGGGACACACCTGGGGGGTGTGGGGGCCCTGCTGGGCGCGTTTTCTCCCTGCTGTCTCTCGGGGACCCGCTGTCAGGTCACTTAGGCTACTTCTCTTCTTTGAAGGGTGCCCAGGGACCCCTTCAAAATCACCATGGCTCCCTGAGCCCTTCGTTCCATCAAGACTCCTGGAGACTGTTGTCCCTACGGGCTGGGGGGGCGGGGCTGCCGGCTGGGCTGCACAGGGTGGAGGGTAGCTGTGGGCATACACCGTTGCCTAGATGGCAAGAGTGTGGCCGTCTCTCTCTCTCCCTTCTTCCTTTTCTGCCTTTCTTTCCCCTGGAGTTGGAAACCATGGGCAGGGCCCCAAGACAGGGCGTTTCTAACCTGTCTAAAGCAGGCAGAGAGAAAGATGGAGTCCTTTACCCAACCTGGAGGTGCCAGAGTGTTCCTGCTTCCAAGGGTAGATGGTCTTCAGGTCCAGTTGCAGCCCCCCAAGGACTCCATCTTGACAGAGTGCCAACAGCCAACCACTGAAGCATCATCCCTCACTAGACCCCGTAGTCCCATCAGACCCTAAGGAACTGGGCCCAGACCGTCCCGTTCTGAGCCTGGGGTCTGAAGGAATCCAGGCCCATCTTATGTCCTCTGTGTGCATTTGGGCAGGAACCTCAGCTAGGTCCCAGGGAAGGTGCTGTCTGTGTGGTATTCCTCCCAGCTGCTGAAAGGCCTGGGAGGTCAGACTGGCCAGACATCATATACAGCCCTCCTCCCGGGCTTGCTCTCACCATGGGTTCCTCATTTCTGCCACGGGCATTTGAGCTGGATCTAGCAGTGGTGCATGTGGGCAACAGGATGGAGAGGCCTGTGGTCCCGGACCTGCAGGGATCCTAGTGGGTACAGCCACAGCCCTGAGCCAGCCGGGGGGGAACTGGGAAGGGAATAGGGGTGGGCTTAGGTGACCTGGCTACTCCTAGGGCATTGCCGGTTCAAGTCCTAGGTGTGTGACTGTATGTGGGCCCTGGCACGCATCCCCTCTTCTCCCCTTCCAGCCGAGGTCATCCTGGTTTCCCATTACTCTTCCATTTCTATCCTAAAGCCCCGGAGTCTCCTCTTTCTCACCAAAGTTGCGGCAGATAGGCTTCTCACACATTCCGACAGGTGCTCTCTGTTTTCCCCTCCGAGCCTCTGCTCTGGCTGCCCCCTGGGCCTGGATTGCGCCCTCTCCATCCTGCTTACTCTTCGGTGCACCGCCTCCACAAAGCCTTCCCTGATCCTAGCCCCCGTGGCTGGAGTCGGTAACCCTTAGAGCACTCACGGGGCCGCCTTGTCAGCCACCGGGGAGGAGGGACTCCGGGGGGGAGCACAGGAGATGCCTATCAGAGCATTCTAGTGGCCTTTTGAAAGGCGAGGGGTGCCTGGCTGCAGCCCCTTCCGGGGGCCTGCGGAAGGGAGCCGTGTCCCGAGCACAGAGCGGGCCCACCGGCCCAGGTGTGGCTCTGTCTCTGCCTCCGCCTTCGCCTCCACCCCGGGCGGCCCGGCCCTCAGTCAGGGTGATTGGGGAACTGCCCTCTTTAAAGGACCTGTCTTCTCCTTTGAAAGTATTACTGACAGATTTTTTCATTTTCTTTTTTCTTTACCTCTTTAAGGAAACCTGTAATTTCTTTCTTTCTTTCTCCCCCCTTGCCTTTTTCTTTCTTGTCCCCTCTGTCCCCCTGAACTCTTTGAAATTGGCTCTCTGCCTGCTGACACCAAACTGATACTTTGCGTTTCACTTCTCCTTATCCCTTTATGGCAACAGATGTTGAAATTTTGTATCCTTTTATCTGCCCGGCTGCCCCTTCCTGTAATTACGGGCCCCTTGTTAGCAGTACAAAGTGGGCTGCCCGGCTGCCTGGCCTTTGAGCCATTGTGTCTGAACACGTGTGCGCGGGCAGGCGCGGGGGGCCGTGCACGCGCGCACACATGCAGGGGAGAGGCCGTGGGCTCGGGCAGGGCCCTTCCCGCTCGCCTGCTGGGGCCAAGGCAGGCGAAGCTTCCATGGGCCTCTCCTTGTCACCACCACTCTGGTGGTAACATTTGGGACATCCCATGCCTCCTTGATGCCCGCCCTCCCCACCAGAGGGCCAGACAGGACGAGCTCCTCCCTGCTGAGAAGCCTGGTGACTCCCTGCCCCCCCCCGAGTTGGTGCCCCCTGAGCAGTGTGCACCCGAGGGCCGTCACGGCCTGAGAGCCAGATCCCGGGCAGACCGGAGTGCCTGCCAGCTGCAAACATGGCGCCGGTGCCCTGGCTCTGCACGCCTGCTGGGGCGGGTCCTTCAGCTGGGCCATCCCCGCGCTCCTGTCATGGCCTGTCCCACTTCTGGCACTCCCTGGGGAACCACTCCATGCCCACAGGCCGAAATGTTCTCTGATCTGTCCTCTTACGGTAAAACTTTCATTTCTCTTCAGGGACCCACCCGCTCACCCCTTGTATTGTTAGCTGGATACATGACAGACTCCCTCCTTCCCTGGACTGAGAACTCCTGGAGGACAGGGAGAGCTCCTTCAGAGCCGTCCCTGACGTCTCCCTGCAGTTCCTACTAAAGCACAATGCCTGGTATATAGAAGGTGCTCATTAAATGATTGTTGCTCAAAGAAAGGAAGAGCGGGAAGGAGAGGGGTGGGAAAGAGGAAAAACCTGCCCTCCTGAGTGACCGTGTCTGGCCCAGTTTGTACCTTCAGGTCCTCTGTCCCCGGGAGCCGACCTGCGGGAAGGTGAACTGTGTGTCACTCTTCCATCCTTGCCGTCCCCTGAAAGCCACTGTTGCGTCTTAGGGTCACACATACATGCCAGGCGGAGGAGCAAGAACTTCTAGGATCTCCAGGGAACATCCTCTGTCCCGAGCACAGACCAGGCCCCGCCGAGGATGGGAACCCCGTGTGTTAACAGTGGCTGTTAAGGGGTGTGGGGGCCACAGGTATTCGTAGGTGCAGGCCGGGAGGTGGGACGGGGATCTGGCTTCTCCTAGCTCGGGGCCCTCTAGCACAGGGGGACTTCCTGCAGGCTGTGGCTTGTGTCGGGAGCAGAGGCAGGCCGGGCAGGGAGGCAGGTGGAGGCTGGGATGAGCGGACTCGGGACAGGGTGGCCACTGGCTTGCAGCTCGGCAAGGCCCAGAGCAGGAGAGGGAGGGGCCCTCCCAACTGGGACGTCTGGGTCTTCAGGGCCAACACCTACCTCCAGTTAGCTGTCCCTAGATGTCCCCTAAAGATGGTGATGGAGGGGTCCTTGTCTTACTAGATTTCCTTCTGTCAGGAAGCTCCTCCCTGGGCTCCCTCTTCCCTTGAGCTGGAATCGCTGTGCAGCAGGGTGGGAGCCCCGGTTCCCTCACCTGCTCACCCCAAGTCCCTGCGCTGAGGCCGCCCTCTGCTTGTTCTTCCCGCCCAGGTACTCTGGGGCCTCCCGGAGAACGCGGCACGCAGCCCGGCCTCCTTCAGGCTGCCCTCCCCGGCCTGCGCTCGTTCATCAAGCTCACAGGGGTGGCCCCATCTGTCTTTATCTTTCCCTGGGTGGAAAGAGAATTGCTGGAGTCAGGCTCGGGAGAGGCTGGGGTGTGGAGGCGCCCCCCCCCCCCCAGCCCCCAGTGGCTCCTGGAGGCCCAGGCTTTGTGTGCAGGAGTTATAAGGGAATGGACTTTTTGTCTGGCCCTCGGTAGTGACAGAGCCGGCCCTTGCTGCCGTCTTGGCCCGGGACTCTGAGGGGCAGTCCTGTTCCCACACAAGTTGTGCGACAGCCAAGGCTCTGCACCCCCCCTCGCGCCCCCCACGGTGAGAGGCCGAGAAGCATTCTTGACATTCTTTCCAGAGAAAAGGGGTGAAACGTCTGAATTTGGGGGTCACCATGTTATACAAATTGCAATCTAATCGTTTTTACAAGAACACACTTGCAGGAAGAAAAGGAGCCCGAGAGGAGGGGCTGAGGAGACAGACAGCCTGTTTTGTCCCCCTTTCCCCCAAAGTTTGAGGCTATTGTTGGGCCGATCTTGCTCCCTTCCCCAGAGCTGTTGAGCTAGAGTTTTCTAGTTAAATTGGTCTTGGGGTGGGGGCCATGAAGGGCCCACGGTGCCATTTCTGTTTGTTTTCCCAAATCAAAGCCCCAGCAGGGCTCCCATGGCGGCGCTGGGCCACTGTTCGGAGAGACGGGCCCTTTCCCAGAGCCAGCTGGGTCCGCGGAGGCCCTGGACTTCACCTCCCGGGCACCGCACAGCAGAGTTGTGAGGGTCCCAGGCCCAGAGGCAAAAGAAATTGTATCTTTTTATTGGCCCATTTGAAGTGTGTGTGGCCGTTTCAGAGAATTGGAGCACCGGGCAGCCGCAGAAAGAAACTTTTCTGTCTCGGGCCAGGCTGGGCCAGCGGACAAGGGGCTGCGGGACTTGGGCTGGCCTCAGGGAGGCTGGTGCTCACTCTGGCCCTCAGGTTTCCCCCGGCGGGCAGGGTTCTGTTTCTTGTCGCAGACACTGGCAGGACCCTTTCCAGGGGTGGCTTGGATGCTGGGACGGGGGCCCAGCGTGGCAACTTGGTCTGGGTATCGCCCTGATGCTGCCGGTCCCGACGCCGCTGCCCCTGTCCAGCCCCCGGGTGCCCGGCTGTCTTTCCCTCTGAGCCCTGGGACCGGGGGTGGGCAGGCAGAGCCATGCTGGGCTTCACGCCCCCAACCCCCACCGCCTTTCATCTTCTATTTCAAACAAACATGAAATTACTTCTGCAGATTAAAGGGGAGAGCTCCTCAGTCATTCCTGAAGGCCTCACTAATGGAAGGGGCAGGGCCCCCAAATCTGGAAGGAGGGAGAACTGTGGAGCCAAACAGCCCCCTACCCGGGTGTGCACAAATGTCCAGAAGTAGCTGTAAAAGAGAGGTGGGTGGGGGGCGGCATGGACTCCTTTTAGGACTCTGGCCTGCCCGGGGTGGGTCAGTCATGGCTGGTGGCCCTTCCTGGGAGCCAAGGTCAGTGATCTCTAGGAGATGCTGATCTGTGGGTGGTAGCCTTCTGCCTGATCCCTCTCAGGGTCCCCCACCACAGAGGCTTACCTTCTACCTCAGACAGAAAGAGGAATATCTCCCCAAGGAGGCTGGGGGCCAGGGTGCTGACTTAGGGCCTGACCTCCCACTGACCGCAACAGTGTCCCTTGCTGGGGGTCACCTCATTGCCCAGGGCTCGAGGGGAAAGGTAGAAGGGAACCCCAGGCTGCCTCTTCTATTCCTTCAGCTTCTGGGGAAGATGGTGGCTGCACTGGGGAGGAGGGATGTTGAGGGTCAGAGTCCGTGTGAGCTGGAAGGCCTGGGACTGAAGTCTGCTTTCACTTGGGGCTGGTAGCATCTGCCTCGGCCCTTTGGTGAACACTGCTTGTGAGATTGTGGCGTCCTCCCTCCCACTGCCGGGGCCCTTTACCTGGGTGTCCTTGGGAAGTGTTCATGGCCTTGCTTCTCCTGTCCTGCCAGGGAAGAGAGCCCAGCATCTCTTGGGTGAAAGTGCTGGATCAGGCCTGGAGGGTGCCCCTCTTCTCCTTCATCCCCCCACCCCCCGCCCCGGTCATTCTGCAGAAACTCCCTGCTTCTCCCCGTTCCCTAGCCACAGGGATTAGCGGGTGCACTTGATGTTGAGGGGTAGTTGCTAGGGCCAGAAGGCCCCCCTACATGGTTGCTAAGGGTCTGGCATCAGGGCGAGGGGTCTGCCCACTGCCGCGGTCACGGAGGGAATTACACAGTCACAAAGAAATTGTTCTTCTCAGTAATCTGCTCTCGGCCACCGGGAGGGGCGAGGCTGGGGGAGCACGCTGGAGCCCAGCAGGCTGGGGGCTGTGATCACACAGGCGTGCTAGCCCCGGGCTGGGGGCCAGCCGGGCCAGGAACACCGGGGACCGGCCCGCTAAGCTGCTTTCTCAGCGATTTTTCTCCCCAGACACAAAGGTGTTTACTTGTTTTAACATCTCCTGGGACTCCCCTTCTCCCTTTGTGTGGTCTTTATCCCCAATGAGGTTTGAGCCCCAGATTACAGGCAGGAATTAAGGCATTGGACTCAGGCAGCTCAGAACTGCATGACCTGCAGGATCAAGAACTATAAAGTAACCAAGTGTGTGTGTGCGCACGGGAGGGGGGCCGGCCCGTCCGTGAGGCCCATGCTTCCTCCCCGAGGGGCAGTGGCCAGGCAGCGAGCAGCTGTGATGCAGGCAGGGGCTGCGGGCCGATGGTGGCCTTTAGCTGCGGGAGGGGCAGCACGGCGACTGGGGTGACAGGGTGGGCATCCTGGGCCATTTCTTCCCTTGGCTCCTTCCTAAGGGAGCCTGATCTTAGCTTGGGCGGGGGGGGGGGCGGGGAGCTGCGTTTCCCCAGGGACTGAGGCCATTAGGTTAAAAGCTGGTGTGGGGACCGAGGCGGACAGTCTCTCATCCTCTGCCCCTTTGTTCTCTCCCCAGTGGGCAGCTAATGATGCACCTGGGCAGTGACTTCCCCCCAGGGGCTGGGGTGTTGGATGTCATGTATGAGTCCCCGTCCACACTCTTGTCCTGTGGCTATGACACCTACGTTCGCTACTGGGACCTCCGAGCCAGCGTCCGGTGAGTGTGCGGCAGTCCCGGGCCCTCCAGCTGGAGGCTAGGAGTGGCAGCCAGCAGGGTCAGGTCAAGCTTGGGCTCCCCGTCGGCGGCCCTGGTCCCATGGCCTGGGAGACCGTAGCCACCAGGCGCTGATTAAGAGCCCGGGGAGTCGTCAGGGTCCTATCCCTCAGCATCCTGCCTTTCTTTCTGCCCTGCCGCCCAAGTCCTGTGACACACAGCCAGCAGTATGAAGCACAGACGAGGAGGGCCTCATCGGGCCTGGGGTTCGGGCATTGGCGAGAAGGAGCCCTTTCCAGAGGCGGCTTTCCCCGAATTAAGTCTGGCTTCGAAAGAGTCCGGTGATTCAGCTTCTGTCTCCCGGCCAGAATGGATTTCTAAGGCCCCTGTGGAAGCTGGGGTGGAGGGCACCCTGACCCTCCCTCTGATGGCCGATTCCCGGACAGGAAGTGTGTCATGGAGTGGGAGGAGCCCCACGACAGCACCCTGTATTGCCTGCAGACCGATGGGAACCACCTGCTGGCTACTGGGTCCTCCTACTACGGGGTCGTGCGGCTGTGGGACCGGCGCCAGAGGGCCTGCCTCCACGTAAGCGCACCGCACACCTCACACCCCCTTATTAGGGGCTGGATCTGGGAGCGGGGGTGCCTGGAGAAGGCGGGGGAGTCTGCGCTGGGCCCAGGCAGCTGAGGTTAGGGCTCCGCCCTCGGTTGCAGGCCTTCCCGCTGACCTCGACCCCGCTCAGCAGCCCTGTGTACTGCCTGCGCTTCACCACCAAGCATCTCTATGCCGCGCTCTCCTACAACCTCCACGTCCTGGACTTCCAGAACCCGTGACGGGGCCACCCCGGCCTGCGGGCCAGGGAAGCCAGCTACTCAGGGACCTCTCCGCCTGGAGGGTGCAGGGATGCCTCCGCCCCCGCCGTGCCTGTGCTCCTAGACCTGTCACCACAGTGCTTGGGCACCGTCAGGTAAAGGCTGCTGACTCCCGGGAATTTGGGGGTGCCCCCCCCAAGGAACTAATTGGAGAGAAGGGATCTGCTGCTTTGAGGGAATGGCTGAGCCTGGCCGGGCCTTGCTTCCCTGTTGGCCAGAGCAAGGATCTGGTCTGGACAGGCCTGCCCTGTACCTCGCCCCTTCTTAGAGCCATGATAGCTTAGAGTGAGGTGAGGGGCTCCAGCCATCCCAGTTGGTCCCTTTCTGCCCCTTCCTTGGAAGGAGGGGTGAGGCTGCCAATCCTCTGCTGTGGCCCCTACCTCCTCAGTCCCCACCCTTGACCAAGCTCTTGGGGCTCATTCCTGGGGCACTGTGGCCTGGTCTTGCTTTGAACCTGAGGAAGGACAAAGGGAGGCTAGCAGTTTTGAGTGAGTCCTAAGCCAGCCCAGTCTCAGGCCGGCTGCTAAGACATGCTACCATGTTCATTTTTGTAAAAATAAAGCTTGATTGTTCACAGATCCAGTTCCTCTCTGGCTGGGGAGTCCTGGGAGGCCCTAAGAGGGGACCGACATCTTCAAACATGAGGATGGGCATGTTGGGGAAAGGGTAAGACCAGCCTCATGGCTCAGTGTCCCAAAGACCAAACCTCTCATTACCACTCACCCCTTTGCCCCGGTGGTGGGTGGGTGTCACCTGTGGGGTAGAGGACTGTGGAAGGGCTCTGCGCTGTTGGGGAGCTAAGCTACTCCCCATCTGCAGTAACCCTTCTTCACACTACTCTAACACACCCACACTCTTTGCAATGATACAACCCTCCTTCTGCCTTTACATCCACAATGTCTTAATCTCCTGGGCTGCTTTTAAGGTTTCTGTATTTCAAAACCTTCTTTACCTTACCTCCCCTTACTGTGGGGAGCTCATCTGGGCCCTTCTGAAAGCTAAGACCAGGGTCTCTGCCAGCCTAGTGTCCCTCTGAATTTATGCAAACAGGATGGGGAAGATGCACCCCCCGCTAGCGCTAGGCTCAGGGCTTCCCTTTATGTGAAAGGCTTGTTGAAGCCTTTGATGTTGAAGGTCCCTGAGGAGGAGAGAAGGGAATGTCCTCACCAGCACCCTCCCTGGTGACAGCATAGAGGGTGGACAAAAGGGCAGCCCCTCAACAGTGACTCAGAATGACTTTACTTGGGAGATCAGACCATGATATGGGGGCTAGGAGCACCCCCAAGGCCCAGTTCTCACAGAGCCTGGATAGCTCATGGAAGAGAGGACATACCCCTGCACCAGAAAGGGGGTGGCCCAAGCCACAAAGTCCAGAAGAGCCTCACCCACCCGCCATGCTGCCGGAAGGGCAGGCTCAGGGATGCTCTGCTACTGGGTCTTACAGTCCCCGTCACTGCTGTGGGCCGTCTTCACTTTCTTTAGCTCCTTCTGAAGCTCTGACTCAGCCGCCAGGACCTCCTTTGGCTTCTGGTACTGTGGATGGAACCAGGAAGAGCACATCATTCAGCCACATCTCCCCTCCCTACATACACACTCCGGGCCTCCTCTGATCCCGTTATTTGAAAATGAGGAAATTGATGCCTGCAAGGCTGAATGATTTGCTCAAGGTCACATGACTGGATAGGAGCCTTCCACCAGAATCCCAGGCCTGTGATTTCCATCCCTCCACGTCACCCTCTGTCTTCTTCCAGCTGTGACTTCTAAGATCAGCTGAGCCCCCCCACCCTGAAGGAGAGGTGCCTGTTCTCTAGCAAGCACAGGCCAGGTGTTGGGGCTGGAACCGGGGACTCCTATGGGATGGGAAATGGCAGGGAAAGGAGGAGTGTCTCCCTGATTCAGTGGCCAAGAAGTCTGGGTAAATCTTACAGAGATGATCAGGGTGCAGTTGGCATGAGCAAAGCTCAGCAAGGACTCATCCAGAGGTAGCTGGTATCTGTCTAGGTCAGGAATGGAGAACTTCTTGTAGTACCTGTGGGAACACCAAGAGGTCATCGGCACATCCAGCAAAGTGACCCCCAGCAACTGGGCAGCAGGCCCTCTGGTGCCAACTTTCTACACTGTTCTTCCACACTTTCCACAGAGCCAAAGAGGAAGAAGGGAAGCCAGTTAGAACATCAGTATGAATGAAAGGCGTTTTGGCGAAGCCAGCAGTGGAAGGGCAGGACCCGTCATGGTTCCTTGATTAGACCAGGGATTAGAGTGACTCCTGGCCTCCGCTCTACCCCAAGAACACGGGAACATGTATGCTAACAAGGGACAGAATAAATCTGGCTAGGGCTGTTCCCCAAAGCTGGGGACCAAGAGTTGCCATTTACATGCAACTTTCTCTGAAGGCCCCAGCTACTTTTTCCCTCTCTTGGGGTCTTTCAAGGCCCTGTGGGCCTGACTCCTCTTGTAGGCCAGAGAGAAGTACATCCACAAAGAGAAATCTAGGAGGACAAACCACATGACTCATCTCAGAAGCTGGATCTCTGGACTACTTTGCTGGCCCTGAAACGTCCCCCCTCCATTTTCACACACAATCCCTATCATCTGTAAGGGCCAGTCCAGAGATTAATGATCCTTTTTAGTAAAAACAAACCCAAAAAACCCAGAGAGCAATACCTAGCCCAGATGTATACAACTGGACTTCATTCTACAGGAAATCTGACCTTTACCGAAGCGGGAGGTAACGGGTCTCGCCTGGCTTCATGGCCAGCTGTCCGTGGAGTCGGGACCCAGCTCCTTGCTCCCGGTCAGGTGCTTGTCACCAAGAGCGCCTCCTCTAGCAGCAGGCCTGTGTGGCGTCTAACCTGGTGCAAGTGGAGCCCGGGGCCTCAGCCAGTGGCCAGCAGACCTGCTCCCCAGGCCTGGCATCCCCCCTGCCACTGTGGGGCTGTGGGCTGGGAAGGGAAATGCTGCGGGCAGGTACACACAAACTCCAGTCAGGGGCCTGGAGCGGACGGGGCTTTGACTACTTCAGAGGGGCCTGGGCCTGGTGGTGACAGCTACTCCGGGTCCACTTCAAAAGCCCCGCTGCCCCAGGGACTCAGAGTTGACATCAATGCAGCACTTCTGCCCTGCTCTCCTATCCAAATCCCCGGGAGTTCAGCGGAGGCGCTCAGGGCCCCTCTCCTCCCAGGTTCTCCGCTCCCCGCCAAGGTGCTGGGACCCACAGCAGGAGAAGAATGTTTACTTAAAGGCTGACAGTTCAAAAGGAGTGGGGGCTGGGGGATCCTAATGGCACCACAAGCTTGCTTTATTTCCCAAAGCTCTGCCCCAGGGAAAGGCGATCCATCTGCCTGCAAAACCGGGGTGGAATGCGGCCTCATCCTCCTCCTAGCTGGCCAGGCTGAGGGCTCTTCCTGGGGCCCTTGGGCTGGCCAGCAAAGGTGGCAGACACTGATAATAGGGGGGAGTCAAAGGTTAAACAGCAGAGATTAGATGAACACAAAGGCTTGTTAGGAAGTGTTAACATCTTCCCTACAAATATACACAAGCAGCAGAACTGGGAGAGAAGCAGCCTGGGCACGCGCGCAGCCTAGCCGACGCAGCGGGGCCTGCGTGAGCCTCACCGTGCAGAGCGTGGGGCCATCGTTTCTGCCTGCCTGGCTTGTGCTCCACGTGGGACAGGGACACGCCTGGGTACCCTCAGAGGGGTGCCGGCTGGGGCACTGGGACTGAAAAGAGAAACCCAGGGGGCTTGGCCTCCGCCCACACCTGTCACTAGGAGGCGAGGGGGATGGAGGCAGAGTGAGTGTGGATGCTCTTTGTCTTGAGTCTGTTCTAATGGATTTAGTTTACTGGCTGAGGTTACACAACTTTGATGGGCAGTGTTCAAGGGAGTCTGGGACATCTGCTTCCCCTCCTCAGGGGTGCAGCCCAGCCCCTTCTCACCTCCGTCCCCTGGCCTTGGGGTTCACCCTGCGAGGAACCACACTTGACTTTCTCACTGGCACCTGGACTAGAGAGGGACGCACTGTGCTTCTGGAAAAGAACACTCAGCCTCAGGCAACCCTGAGGGGGCAGCAAACACGTCTTTAGGCATCAACTGTGTCCTAGGCCTTGAGCTATGAGCTGGGGATTTAAAGATGAAGAAGAAAGAAGGCCCTATCTCTGCCTGAGGAGAGCTTGTGTTTCTGCTGAAAGCTAGGCCCTCATAGTGCAGCAGTTCCTGGGCTTTTGGCAGACACGTGACACTCCCCTGTTCCCATCTCCTACTACTGTTCTCAGCCTCAGTCACACAATGAAAGGGGACGTTTGTTAATGCTTAGTGGGGCCAGGCACTGCTCCACACACATCGAATCCTCAAAGCAACCCCCTCAGGCTGGTTGCTTTTATTATCCTCTTTCACAAAAGAGAAAACGGAGATACAGATAGGTATCTTGCTGGAGTCACAAAACTGGTCACTGGAGAAGCCCTTATTACAAGTAGCAATACCCCAAATCTCCTGACCCTCCATCTCTCCACACACACTCCTCCAAGTAACAGACCCCTGGTCTAGGTTCCCTGCTGTCCAAGGACGGAGCAGATATGGGGGGATCTCCCTTAGGATCCAATGACCCTGCAGGTCCTCCAGGTACTCTAACACAGTGGCTTTCCTTTCTGAAGGTCAGAAGTTTTCGAAAGACATGGGGAAGCAAAGGCTCTCAGGACAACTCTGGTCCTGGCCTGTGACCCTGGGCAGGCCACTTCACTTCTGGGCCCCGGTTTCTTCCTCCAGATGCCTTCCTCCAATAAAGGAGCTGAATGAACTTTAGTCACCGAACTAGATGAACGAGATGAACTTTAAGTCACTGTCAAAGGGACCAGAAGAGGCCAACTCTGTACCTCCCCCCAAACTGTGCTGAAAGGATGGCTCCTTCACTTGGGCTACTTCAGAAATGACCCACAGTACCCCACTGCTCTCTGCTGTATCCTCTTCCCAATTTCCAGTTGTTTCCCAACCTATTCTTTGCAGTGAACTGAGAAAGAACACAAGAGGCCAGGCCTCTGGAGACAGACTCGGAGGAGAGGCTGAAAAGCAGAAGCAGGGCCATTGTGGAGAGTTACACGGGCCGTGCCCCACACACAGCTCCGGGGCGCCCTGCACACCCGCACACGGGTTTGGCAAGACTGGGCCTGAGGAGCCTCTAGCCAGTCCCGCCCTTAGAAAAGCAGTAGGCAAACCTTCCTTCTTTCTTAAACATCACAGCTCCAGGCAAGCCGATCATCCCTGCCTACAGCAGCCCTTCCTGGACTCACAATGCACATTCACATACTAAGACCAAAGAGAAACTTGTTTAATCCAGTTCCCTAAATTTATTTGACCACGGAATCCTTTTTTTCTAGTGATGCCTATTAACACCTCCCAGTGTTAATGTTACCAGTGTCTAATCAGCCAAGTTCTAATTTCCAAAGAATTGCTGAAGACATGCTTCAGGCCAGCCATTGTCCCGGACGTTTGTATACATATGATTTCATCAAATTGCCCAAACAGTCTGTGAGGTGGGTATGAGTATTCTCCTGTGTGAGGAAGCCTTGCCCAAAATACTACAGTTAGTACGTGGCAGAGGTCAGATTTAAGCCAACCCCTTCCCACTCCAGTGCCCTTGTCCATTCCACTTAATGGCTGCCAGCTTCTAGTCTGAGGCTAAGAATCTTCTTTCTGCACACTCTTATCAGGAACAGGCAGTACCACACTGGGATCCTGGAAAAGCACTTTCTTCCCTGATTCATCCCCTCACTAATACATGAGGCCAAGGACATGATACATTGGAATCAATCCTTTCCAGAAAAGTGACCAACCCAGTCCTTCAGGGACAAGGCAGGTATGGACAAGGAACATTGGCTTTTACTAGTAACCACATTCCAGAATATTAGAACTCAGGCAGGCACAGAACTAGCAGGTAATGGAAGAAGGCAAATCAGAGATGCCATGGTGTGGATACTGCAGATGTCCGGGCAGCTAGACTGTCGCTAACTTTCCCTTTGCAAGTCAGCTCATCACACTGACTTTACAGACACATTTATATAATCATTACGATATAACACAAGAATGAAAATATGTACCCTGCCCAACACTGGATGGTGTGACGATTTTTTTTTTCAAGATTTTATTTATTTGACAGAGAGACAGCGAGAGAGGGAACACAAGCAGGGGGAGTGGGAGAGGGAGAAGCAGGCTTCCCGCTGAGCAGGGAGCCTGATGCGGGGCTCGATCCCAGGACCCTGGGATCATGACCTGAGCCGAAGGCAGACGCTAATGACTGAGCCACCCAGGCGCTCCAGAAAACAGATTTTTAACGTACCCTGAAAAAAAAACAGTATCCTGCTCAAAAGAATAACCACTGAGTTGTTTAATTAGTGGTAGTAAAGGTATAAGACACATTACTGCCCCTGGTAGGAGATGAAAATGCCACTAGGCTCAAGAAAGAGCCGGTTAAAGGTTTAGTGGCCTTTTTCTCCTACCCCTGGGCAGAGGGACCTGAGGAAGGCTGGGCTGAGCCAGGCAGGGCCACTGGACCAGAGGCTCAGTGCGGGCTCCGAAGCGGGCACTCACATACTCCTCTCCCCTCTGTGGGGATCCAGCCCCGGCCCTGTCCCGTCTAGGGGCATTACTTCCATCCCACCTGGCCTCACCCATCAGTTCAAAAATGTCTCCAGCTGCCTCGAGCGCAGGAGTGGGCTTCTAGCCATGTTGCTCCTGGCCAACAGCGCCGCCTACAGCTGGGTATGTGCAGCAGATGGGACCCAGAGGATCTGCCCGCAGATGAATTTTTTGGTGAGCTAGCTGGCCTCTCTCCTCTCACTCCCCAGTAATCACATTTCTGCCTGATATCTGTATTCGACAGTGACCTCTGGGGGACAAAAGGGAGGCAGCAGCCAGCTCTACAAACTGCTAGGCTGCAGATTCAAGTGCTATCAGAAGCACTTTTGTTCCCAGTTTGGACCCAGGGCCTCTTACGCCAGGGAATGCTTGCTGAAGCACAGAATTTGTTTTCCTAAAGGCAATTTCTCTGTTGTCTGAAATTGCTAAATTCCACTTTAGGCGCTGACTCCCATTAATGATGAGAACAATAACAGGAATAAACTGCCTTTTATCTGAGGGCTTCAAAGTGCTTTATAAACGCAAACCCTTATTATTATGACTTTATAGACAAGGCCCACTGCAGGGGCTGCTGGCTACATGAAGAGCAATAATCTTGAAATTAATTCATTCATCTCCACCCCTTCCCCATCCCCTTAACCCTGCCGAAGTGAGAGAGTATGGGGGTCATAAGCAGAGGGCAGAACCCAAGGCTGCGCCGGGGGAGCCTGGGAGCTGTGCAGCTTTCCTGTGGGCCTCGCGGACCTGAGGGAGCTGGGAGGGGAGGCGGCACCACACCCCCCAAGGAGCCGGACAAGGAGCTGGGTCCTCCTGACTGCATGAAACGGATGGATGGCGGCACCTCTGGCCCAAGCTCAGCACCCACAAGGCATGTTGGGTGGCTCCAGTGTGTGGACCAGTCACTCATAAAACCTTCCATCTTAATACCTCAACTGTATTTCATGGGAGTTGGTCCTATACTGCAATTCCTCTGGCCCAGGTCAAGACCAGCTCATTAACACGGTTCTCCTGTGATCAGTCAGAGCTCTGGAAATCTAAATGCATTTCCAAGATGGTCAGCCCAGAAACAGCCCTGCCTGGACCACATCTCCTCCTTGGCCACCTTCTGTTCCCTCTCCCCTTGCCTGCCCCCAGCAGAACAGTAGGAGAGAAATAAAGGGAAGTTAGGTGCCCCTTCTGAAACAGAACGCAAGAGACTTCCAGGAGGCCAAAGTACCTGCCTACTGCCCGTCAGCCCCAGGCGGGATAAGGTTGGCTAACCCCAGACCAGTACTTTAAGTCCTCTAACTGCCACCTCAGCTGGGTGTGCCCTCTAGGCCACGGCTCCCTGACAGCCCCGACAGTGATGTCACCAGGCCAAGTTCACCATGGACTGGATCCAGCCAGGGGGTCAAGGTAATAATCAAGGAACCACCTACGATCACAAGTTAATGGCCAGGTGATTCCTCGTCCCCTCATTCAACAAATATTTGTTGAACCCCAGTATGTGCCAGTTACCGGACCAGACATTCCTTGTTCCAATTTCCCGCCCTGAGGGAGCTGATTACATTATTCAAGCTGGTCCTGCAGAGAGGAAGCCCTCCCACAGGCCGGCAGGTGCCCATCATGCCACTTACTTTTTGTTGGTTGTTCGGACAACGATGCAGCGCTCCTTCTGGTCCACACAGACACTGTAGACATCCTTAGGGTAGGGGAGGTTTCGAATCCGCCACTGGAAGCTCATCTTGGTGTCCTTGCGCATGAAGATGGGCTGCAGAAGGCAAATCCAACTTAGGACCACTCTTGGTGAGGGCCAGCAAGGGATGGCTTCCTGCTCTGCAAAGCTCTACCCGGGGCCCACAACAGGAGACCCTCAGCTCTTCCCACAGCTCCCCCCTGACAATGCTGTTGCTGTGACATTCCAGGCCTGGAGCCCTTGTCCTGGGATGACCAAGCCAAGCATTCATTCATTCATTCATTCATTCATTCATTCATTCAAGGATGACCATACCCAAGTATAGGTATTCATTCAGGCAAACACTTCCAGAACTCTGTGCCCAGGTGGGCATGGGAGACAAGGTGGTGAATAAGACATGGTGTCTGCCCTCCAGGCCCACTCCCACCACCCCCTCCTCGACACCTAACAGATAGACATACATTGGCATTGTCTTCCTTGATGAATTCAGACCCCAGGCTCCCTGCTCCTGGGAGTGCTGGCTCTCCCACCTCAATCTGCCATTGGCCCAAGGCTCCCAAGGCACTTTTCACTCGCCACTTTCTCACTGGGGAGAGAAGGAAGCAACGGGATTACTGGGAAGGAAGGGACTCTGCTCTTCCTGCTGAATCACATTAGATGATGGGAAGGGGAGAGAAGTGGGCGGGGCATGGCCTTTACACCAGCTCTGTCCATGTGAGCAGGACCTCCCAGCTGCCGAAAGCCCAACGCCCAGCAGAGCATTCCGATACTGGATAACCTGGAAAGCCCGTATCACGGGTACCCAAACCAAAGGGATTGAACAAAGCTCTGAAAGGAATTGAGTGGAGTTAAGAATCCTCCAGGTGTGATTTCAAGCAAGGGAGAGATGTGCTGGTTAGGAAAAGGGGAGCTACTGGTAACGGGGAACATTTGGATCCCAACAGGTATGAACTGAGATGCATTTTTTTCTGTCTACAAATGTGTAAGGGAAAAATAAATTAAGAAGATGAAAGCTGACAGGCAGATTTGTCTCATGATTTGTAAAGTCCAAATACAGAAATTCACTCATTTCAGGTATACCTGGCTTAGAACAGCCCCAGAATTGTATTTAAACAAAATGTTAGGCACATACCAGATTTTAAATGCATTATTTATAGAAGATCTCATGTGAGTATTTTTTGTAGAGTAGGATCATTCTTTTAAAATGCAAACAATTGTCTCTATTTTACCTTGGTTTACAACCCACATGTTTACGGAAGTTTTTTTTCCCCCCAAGTAAGGTGCATTCGGTATGGCAATTGTAAGTGAAAAAACCAGTTCAGTGGACATTATCTGAGGACCCCTGCCAGGATTCTGGGAACCCCAGTCATCCATGTCCCCCATCACAGCAGGGGATCCTTCCCTGCCCCCCACCCCCAGCTGTAACCCCAGGGCTTCTCTCTCTCCCTGCAGCATCCGCGTCCTCTAGGAGGGCAGCCTAAGTGCCACCAAAGGCCAGCAGCCTTCCTGAAGCCCTTGTAAGCAGCTACAAGGTCAGAAAGTGCCTGGTGCGCCGAGGCTGCTCCCGGCCCCTCCTCTTTCTGGGCTGGGGGGTGAGACCTGGAGCCGGAGTCTCAGGATGGGTTTCTTCGAGACCTTTGGAGCTGCTGTGCCAAACCCAAACACCCTCCCTGCTCCAAGTAAGGCACGCAAGCTGAACACAAAAGTGTGCTGTAAAATTAGAATTTTCCCTTGAATATGTGCTTTTATAAGGTCTGCTGCATTCTGCAGTGTGATTTTATTATGTCTTAGGGCCAAAAATTCTCCCTAGAAACACATTTCCAAGTTTATAATGAAAATTAATAAGGAAGAGTAAAAACTTGGAAATATGCTTTACAGGCAACTTTTTTTTCACAAATACTTCTACTCTCTTAAGTGAATGGACTGTGACCGGGAGTATTTCCAAATCTATTCGTGTAATACCTCGCTTAACTGGAGGCCAGCCTTCTGGCTCTTTCACCACCCTTTTTTTTTTAAAAAAAAAAAAACACCTTGGGATTAAATTCTTTGCTAGAATGTAGAAGAAAGTCTCCCTGGGATGCCTGGGTGGCTCAGTCAGTTAAGCGTCTGCCTTCAGCTCAGGTCATGATCCCAGTGTCCTGGGATCGAGTCCCACATCGGCCTCCTTGCTCAGCAAGGGGCCTGCTTCTCCCTCTGCCTGCCTCTGTCTCTCTGATAAATAAATTAAAAAATCTTAAAAAATATATATATATATTTTAAAAAAGTATATTTAAAAAAAAAGTCTCCCTACTCATTCCATTATAAGATCCAATAAACGGTTTTGGTGAAGTCCTTGTTATTTTCCCCATGTATATGGGCATGAATGCACAAGTGCAAATACTCACTTTGTCTTGTCTTTCTTGTCCTGTCTTTGTTCCTAACTCAAGGACAGTTCCTGCAGCAACAGAGGGCTGTTTCCACCTGCTGTCACTCTGATTTGATTATATGTTAAACCCAAACTGGTGTGTGGAGGGTAGCTCCCTGGGACGCTGTCGTATCCTCAAGGCTGAGCCAGGGCCAGTCCTTGGAAAGGAGCCTCTCAATGACCCTAAGGGGTCTGATGGGGAGTATGTGAAGGAGACAGTGCCTGGGGGCTTCTTCCTGAGTCAGCGGGAAGCAGGCTGATGTCCTTGACTGCTGAAAGGAAGCCCCATCTTTCAGGTGGGCTGGAAAGTGGAGGTCCTACAGGCTCTTTCCCCAAAGCTCCAAGCCATGGCCTGCTTCCAGTGTGGATAATTACATTCCCCTTTCCTAAATACTCCCTGCAGCTTAAACTGGATGCAGGATTCTTCTTTTCTGCCCTAAAACACTGCAACATTGCTCTGTGGCTATTAAACAGCTGCCGCATCCCATCCCTGAGGAGGCGGAAGGGAATCGAGTGGGTCATTTATAAAGCCGGTGAAGTGCTTGGGGATGAAAGTGCTCAATATCCTCCAAATGCAGCCTGGGGTGGTTAGGCTGGCGGTCAAATACCAAAGCAGATTAAGCCGGTAATCCAAGGTAATCCGAATGTAACAATGGGGGATGGCCTGCCCTTCCGCCTCTGCCCCCCCCCCCCCCCCCCGACATGCTGTGTCCTTCTGGGGCTGGTTTGATGTTCCGATCATTGTTATAGGGCCCTTCAGGTTTTCCCCCTATGACTACATACAGCACTCATTGTGCGGGGTGGGAACGAATAGCATTAGACTGTTGAAAAAAAATATGACACCACTATGCTTATTAACACTGACTGGAAGAACTCCATGCTACACAGATGCACCAGTGGCAAATTACTTTCTGGGTTTCTCTAACAGAAAACCAGTTTAGCCAATTATCAAATTTGTATAGTTAGCTGGAAAAATGGAAACGATTCCCATTTGTGGCCATCACAACCCTGTCCGTATTTTACTTCAGAGAGTGCTCGAGCTCAAGTTAGTTCAGGCCCTGAGATTGTTTATACTTAAAAATTAATAATTTTGCAAGGGCAGCTGGTGGGGGTAGGGTGGAGTGGTTGGAGATGGGTAAGAGAAGGACCAGCTGTTCAAAGGGTCCAGTGGTTTGCGTGGGGTGTTCCTGTCTGCCCATCTCTGTCCTGCTCCCACCAGCCCCTTCTCAGTCATTCTGGGGGGAACAAAGTTTAAGAAGAAGAAGAGAGAGCAGGATTAAATATTCTCAACTCCCAATAGTATGTTGCTGTGCATTACAGCATGGACTCTTAACCAGGCAGACTCAGACTTAAATCCTAACTCAGAAACTAACCAGCTATGGAATTCTGAGCAAGGTGCTTAACCTCTTAGAGCTTCCATTTTTTTTTTACTGTAAAAGGGGACAACAGTGCATACCTCATCAGGCTGTAATGAGGATGATTCAGTGAGATAACTCATATAAAGCACTTAGCACAATGCCTAATAAAAGTTATGGTATTAATATCATTATTAGGTAAAGTTTAGCCAGTGTTCTATCAATCTCCATTTCTGCTTTTAAGAAAAAAAGGAGTTTGTAGGCCCTTGTCTATTCCCCACCTGCCAAGAGAAGTGACAGGTTAATGTGGGATGCTACAGAGGAAGGTACCAAAACTTGTTTTTCATTTTAATTTCATATCCAAGCACAACGAAGAGGCTGGGGGTTATTTGTTTGCTTGTTTTTATGGCCACAGCAGCTCTAGGTGGGTTATTTGCTCTGAATGGAGGAGAGAGGTGGTGCTGGGGGCTGCGGGAAGGAACTGGCCTGGCAATGGTGGTGCTTAGCCCACGTGACCTCTGCTTTTATAAGCTCGCCCCTGTTAGGCATTCCAAGGCTGTCACCCCCTGGGAGCGCTATAAATTACAATGCATTGTGAGGATATTACTACTGTATTGGTTTCCACCAAATCAGTGTCATATGCTAAACACATCAAGATTTTTTAATAGCACCAGACTAAACCAATTGGGACTGGAACCCAAGCAGCTCATAATAAGGAGGGATCAACACTTCACTCTGCGACTGAACATGCGCAGGACACACATTTTAAGACTGGAGACTAAGAAAATGCAAACCAGTGTAATCCGTGTTGTTGGTTCTAGACATTTATGAGCTGTCAGAAAAAAGGAAAAAGAAATTCCCTTGCCAATACTACCTGTCGATCAGGCCCACGAAGAAATTAAAGTCAAGAATAATGACAAGAAAATAACCCAAGCCATGATTCCACCATTGGATTTAGCATTTCAGGTGGAACTTAATAAAGACACCAACTCCCACTGCTGAGAGCCCCAGGCCCTGGGTCAAATCAGCAGCCACCTAGCTCTGGGAAGTCCGTTAATGCTGATGTGCATACCTGGGCACAGAGGATGGACAAATCAAGTAATTCCCAGAAATCTGAGCTGGAGCCCCTATTCATGAGACTAGTGTTAGAGGAAAAGAGCTGCAGGAAAGAAAACAACAATGTTGCAAAATCCCCATTTCTACTCACGACCCCCTCTGATTCAGACATTTTCCAAGGCAAGGGTCAAATTTAACAGTGCAGCCTCTGAGCCTGGACCAGTACCTGCTGCGGCTGTGGCTTCAGAAAACAAACAAACACACAAACAAGCAAGCAAAACAACTGCAGTTAAAGCCTGCCCTTAACTCTACCCACTCAGCCTGGAGTAGAGGCCCACTTCCAATTCTGCCTTCTCTCCACAGTTCTTTTTTTTTTTTAAGATTTTATTTATTTATTTGACAGAGACACAGCGAGAGAGGGAACATAAGCAGGGGGAGTGGGAGAGGGAGAAGCAGGCTTCCCGCTGAGCAGGGAGCCTGATGCGGGGCTCGATCCCAGGACCCCAGGATCATGACCTGAGCTGAAGGCAGATGTGTAACGACTGAGCCCCCAGGCACCCCTCTCTCTGTAGTTCTATCCCAGCAGTTTCCCTACAGAAGACTTTCTCACACACTCACTGATCTAGGGGTCTGGTAGAGTTTACCCCTCAAGCGGCCGCCCACTCCACCCCTGGTGGCCAGCCCTGACCTCACATTATTCTCAGGAACAATCTTGCCTTGAAGGCCTCAGTCTCCCCTGGCTTCCACCTTTGGTGCTCAGTTCCTCCCGCAAGCCTCAGGCTAGAACTGCTTACCCGTGCTTTAGGACACCTCAAGTGTTCCTATGGGCCCAGTGGAAGCCCCTGTCACTTACCAAGTAGTTCGCCTGTCTTCTCATCATATTCTTCGGCCATTTCCTTTCCATCTGGGAACAAATAGTGCACCTTCCTTCTCCCTACGCACAAAGCAGAGTGCCTTACCTTCACGCCTCTTCTTACCTTGCGCCTTGCACATCAAGGGATCTACCTGGGAAATACCAACAGCCTTGGGCTTGGGCATGAGAAACCCTCCCATGAACTCCTTACCAATCATTGCCCACCGCTACTTTAAGACAAGTCCCAGGACGCCTTTCCTTTCTGCAGCTTTCTCTGAACGTGCCTTTGCGCTGCTGTTCCCTCTACCAGCAAAGCTCCATAATTCTTCTCATCTGTTGAACTCCTTGCCCTTCAAAACCCAGCTCAAATGTCACTCCACTGGGAAGTCTTTAGCCACCCTGGCAAAATTCATCACTTCCTTATTTGTTTGGGCCTCCCTAGTGCTTTATTCATATCCATAGTGGAGCATTTATCATATAGTATAGTACTTTTTTTAAAGAGCATCCTCTCTCCAGGAACAGTGCTGTATTTATCTTTGTCTCCTCAGTTCCTAAAACCAAGCCTATGTGCTCAGGATAATGAACTGGGTTTCCTGACCAAGCACTCCATCTAGCCACATCATTGCTGTGCCTTCTGCACGTCTCTAGGCCATTCCTAGCACACAGCCACATGTTAGTCCTCTTATGTTTTCTTCATGGCACTTACCTCTGTTACGATTTGTGATTCTTTGATTATCCCCTGTCTCTATTAGATAGGAGGGATTTTATCCTGCTTGCCTATGGTTTCCCTAACACCAAGCATAGTACCTGGCATATGTCAGGAGCTCAACTAAGTATTAATTGAAAGAATGAACATTGATTCAACTTTCATTGAAAGAATGCAAGAATCCAGGGGAGTTTTCTAGCCCAACTCTTCCACCTATATATTATAATCGTATTTTTTTTAAAGTGACTGTGTAATTTCCCCTATTTTTACAAATGGGTGAGTTGACATAGATAGGCTCCTCAGTGAGCCTAATAACAGGGACAGGTACCCAACCTACACTTGATAAATAAGAGCTCCAAGGAGCAGCTAAAGGAGTCACTACCTAAAATTTGCAACTGTATCTGATCTACCAAGACTTTTTCCCATTTAATTCATTCCCCTGGACACAGTTTCCTTGAGTCATTCCTAATTTGTATTCTAGGGAAACTCATCTCCAAATTTGCAGGGCTTCTCAGCACCCTAAATCATTTGGATGGCTAATAGAGCTGGAAGGGGTTTTCCTGTCAGGAGTGGGATAAAAGGTGCTGCCTGTGAGTAGCTGAAGGTTTCTGGCCTGACCCTCTTCTCCCCCTGGAGTCCATCTTGAGTCCAGGCAGGATGCAGTGCTTACTACTGGCCAGGCATTTTATGTGTTTCATTGAATTGAATTCTCAAAATAATCCTATCTGCCCCCATTACTTGTATTTTACAAATGAGGGAAACTGAGGCTTAAAGGTCATGTAACTTGTCCAAGCTCATAAAGCTATGAAAGGACAAACCCAGACTTAAGCTCATTTGAGGCCAAATTCCATGCTCTAATAACCATACTAGGATAATGTCTATAGCTTTAAATATTTGTAAGGTTGAACACTGTTCCAAAGGTTTATTGGTCATGTTTCTAGTCAATTATTACCTGTTTAGACCTTAGCATATTTTATTTGGGTATTCATCTTTTTCTTACTAATCTGATTGACCTTTATGATATTAACCATTTAATTTTTATATAGTCAACGATTTTTTCCTTTGTGGTTACTACCCAGGAGTTGTGCTCAGAA
>NW_023270265.1:27271328-27287130 GCF_011800145.1 Mirounga leonina | reverse complement strand
GAACACAAGCAGGGGGAGTGGGAGAAGGAGAAGCAGGCTTCCCGCGGAGCAGGGAGCCTGATGTGCGGCTCGATCCCAGGACCCTGGGATCATGACCTGAGCCAAAGGCAGACGCTTAATGACTGAGCCACCCAGGTGCCCCGATAATAAACAATTTTATTAGTATACTTTGGTAAAACAAAATACATGTATGAGTGTACATGCATGGAAGAAATATGGAAGTTTATGCATGAAAATATAAATTATGGGGGTGCCTGGGTGGCTTAGTCAGTTGAGCATCCAATTCTTGTTTCCGTCTCAGGTCATGATCTCGGGGTTGTGGGGTTGTGGGATGGAGCGCTGCGCTGGGCTCTGCAGGGAGTCTGCTGGAGATTCTCTCCCTCTGCCCCTCCCTCCATTCGTTCTTTCTCTCTCTAAAATACTAAATAAAAATCTTTTTTTTTTTTTAAAGATTTTATTTATTTATTTGACAGAAAGAGACACAGCGAGAGAGGGAACACAAGCGGGGAGTGGGAGAGGGAGAAGCAGGCTTCCCTCAGAGCAGGGAGCCCGATGCGGAGCTCAATCCCAGGACCCCGGGACCATGACCTGAGCCGAAGGCAGACGCTTAACGACTGAGCCACCCAGGCACCCCATTTTTTTTTTTAAGATTTTTATTTAGGGAGCTTCTCCTGCTCCCTCTGCCATACCCCGTTTGTGCTCTAATAAAGAAAATATTTTTTAAAAAGTAAATTATGATTATCTCTAGATGGTAGTTGATGGGTGATTTTACTTATTTTTCATATTTCCATAACGAGCATAAATTCTTTCTGGAAAAAATTTGGAGTATTGGGTTCTTATTACCAATAGCAGTGCTTTTTCGTGGGAGGGAGGTAACATCCTTCTCACAGCCACACATCCATCAGGAGGGTAAATCTATAGGAGAGGTTTGACAAGACGTATCCATACACTTAACATTATTATTGTTTATTATTATTTGGTTTGGGGAAAAAAGACCAACAACATTGTTTTGTGATGCTACTAACAAAAAAACCTAACAAAATCCTAGATGATGAAATATTTGTTTAGATACCATCCTGTGACCAAAGGAAGTGAAAGCAGGGACTTGAATATTTGTACCCCCATGTTCACAGCAGGATTATTCACAATAGCTAAACAAATGGAAGCAACCCAAGTGTCCATCAACAGATGAATGGATAAACACAATGTGATGTATGCATACAAACAGTGGAATACTATTTAGCCTTGATACATACAACACAGATGGACACTGAAGTGAAATAAGTGGATGGTAAGTGAAATAAGCCAGTCACTAAAGGACAAATATTGTATGACTCCACTTAGGTGGTTACATTCCTGCCGTAATCAAATTCATAAAGACAGAAAGTAGAATTATAGTTGCCAGAGGCTGAGAATGGGGGAGTTAGTGTTTAACAGGTACAGAGTTTCAGCTGAAGATGAAGAAGTGCTGGAGATGGATGGTGGTGATGGCTGCACAACAATGTGAATATACTTCATGCCACAGAACTGCATCCTTAAACATGGTTAGAATGGTAAATTCTAGGGGCGCCTGGGTGGCTCAGTTGGTTGGGCGACGACTGCCTTTGGCTCAGGTCATGATCCTTGGGGTCCCAGGATCTAGTCCCACATTGGGCTCCCTGCTTGGCGGGGAGTCTGCTTCTCCCTCTGACCCTCCCCCCTCTCATGCTCTCTCTCTCACATAAATAAATAAAATCTTAAAAAAAAAAAAAGGTAAATTCTAGGTTATCTTTTTTTTTTTTAGATTTTATTTATTTATTTGACAGAGAGAGACATAGTGAGAGAGGGAACACAAGCAGGGGGAGTGGGAGAGGGAGAAGCAGGCTTCCCCGCGGTGCAGGGAGCCCGATGTGGGGCTCGATCCCAGGACCCTGGGATCACGACCTGAGCCGAAGGCAGATGCTTAACGACTGAGCCACCCAGGCGCCCCTAGGTTATCTATTTTTTACAATAAAACCAGAAACCACAGTCCTGAGAAAATGTCCAAAATCTTTAGCTTGGCAAAGGAGATCACAGCATACCCCAATTTATCCAAAATCCCTCTTCATTTCCCACCATTTCTCCTCACTGCTCCTTGAGAAAAGAGAACTTTTATTCACCCTTGCATCCTAGCACCTGACATAGTGTGGGGGACTGTTTGACTGGGGGAACGCTTAAGCCTCACTAAAATGTTGTTATTCCCGGGCGCCTGGGTGGCTCAGTCGGTTGAGCGACTGCCTTCGGCTCAGGTCATGATCCTGGAGTCCCTGGATCGAGTCCCGCATCGGGCTCCCTGCTGGGTGGGGAGTCTGCTTCTCCCTCTGACCCTTTCATGCTCTATCTCATTCTCTGTCTCAAATAAATAAATAAAATCTTAAAAAATAAATAAATAAATAAAATAAAATGTTGTTATTCCCCTAGTAATCAGCCATATACTTCCACAAATCCATACCTCTCTTTACATGTGGGTCATTCCCTCTTCCACACTTAGCAAACCGTATTAATTCTTTAGGACCCATAAACATCACCTTTTCTGGCAGATCTTCTTTCAAAGGGACGATCATTCCCACCTTCGTGCCCTCATACACTTTATAGAAGATTCCAACCTCTACTTAACACACACTCTTATTCATTTACATATCTTTTTTCCCCCCTCTCTGCTCTAGTACACAGCCTAGTACATAGTAAAAGCCTCCTTAAATGCTGCGTGAACGAACGAACAAATGAACAGGTGATTTTAATTTCCGTGCTTCCCTGATTGGCCTCTGCCTGTGGATGTGCGCCTCCAGCTGGTCTACAAGCTACAGAAATTTAGACCTAATTCATCTGGCTGCCAAGGGGGGGGCAAGGAAAGGACCCCTGCAGCACTGGGGGTCCTACATCCGTCAATCCTAGGGTGAGACAAAATCAGGACTCCCTACCCCCTATGCCCACCTTTTCCAAGCACAGGGCTGGGACCCTTGCTGTTTTCCCTACAGACCCCAGGGAACATTTAGAAGTTCACTTACAAACATTACAGCTGGAAAGGACATCAGCTCACTTTACAGATGAGGAAGATAAGGCCCAAGCAAGTAAAGGGGCTAACTATGACTTAATGGCAGAGTAGTAACTAGAGCCCAGGTCTCCCGCCTCTTCATGACGCCAGGCTGCGTTCAGCAACAGAACCCTACTGACTGGACAAGGGGCTAGGGCTGGTCTAAAACCCTCTTTCATTTGTTTCCTCTTCTGTAAAATGGGGTGGAAAATTAACAGCCTCTTGGGACAGCTCTCGGGAGCAAATGACATAACGAATATGAAAGGAGTTAATATTTATTAGTAACAGAACTCAGAGCGGGGCGAAGTGGTGTAGAGGAAACTAGGAGGTATCCAGAGACGCGTGTTCCAGTCACGTCATCTCTCCGGGCCTCAGTTTCCTCCTCTGCCAATACAGGACTGGGCCTAGTCTGGCAGCCGCGGCCCTTCCAGCTTGGCCGTCCCAGGCTCGGAGGCCCTTCGCGGAGGCGCCAGCGCGGAGGGCTGCAGCCTGGGGGAAAGGACTAGGGAGCTCGTGGGGGCCTCGAGTTACCGTCCTGCAGCAGCGCCGTCTTCTCGGCGGTCCGCAGACTCTCCAACCAGCCGGTGACCGCCATCTTCCCTCTGCCCAGCCGTGCGACCGGCCGCTGCCATGGCAACCATTCCGCCTACGGTCACTTCCGGCCGACCCGGAAGGTGTTCTGGGCATTTGCCCCCTCCCCCCCACTTCCCACCGGCCACGCCCTTCGTCCGCTCTCATTGGCTGCCCTGGTAAGTGGTTTACTCGTGCCCACCCGCGGGTGACCCGAGGGGCCTGAAGTTGACCGCCCCCCCCCCCCCCCCCCCCCCCGGCTGACCGAATCGCCGCGGCGGGGAGGGGCCCCTAGGGCAGGGTCCGGACACTCCAGCCCTCCTCCGGTCCCCAGCTGGGAGTCGCTGGCGCGCGCCAGCTGCGAACGCGGCGGGTGCCCCACAGCTGCCGGTTGTCTTCACCCCCAGCTGTGAGGCCGAGACTCCCCCAGGCTCGGAAGGCGCCCCACACCTGCTGCGGCTATGCTCCATCTCCCCGCAGCCGCGGGGCTGAGCACTCCCGTGACAAGAGGCCCGCCACCGGGGCAGGTGTAGAGCGTTCCCCCACCTCCCGAACCCCCGCCACCACCAGGGTTTCCTCTGCCGGTCTGTGATGGGATAAAGATCATGTGGGGTCTATATGTAGAGGCCTCTCAGTCCTTCAATTGTCTTGGGAGCCCAAGCCCTTTCTAAAGATGTAGCTCCATTTCCTAGCCTGGCATCCCCTTTTGGTAAAGCCCTTTCAAAGTGGGCTGCAGCAGGGCAGACACTGCACTGAATCTTTAGAGCAACCCCTCTGGGGAGTATCATTTTGTACCCCTCAAGAGTTCCCCAGTAGTCCCATTCTTCCCCTTATTTCCCCCAGTACTCTGACTTTGAAAGGCTGGTAAGTGCTATGCTAAACTGCTGAAGTTCAGTTGGGTTTTGGGAGACCCCCAGGGACTGAGCTACTGCCCCCAAAGCCTGGTCATTAGAGACGCCCACCTCCATAGGCAAAGGGTTGGGTAACCTCAGTTCTGGGTTTCTACATGACAGTTGCCCTGATCAAACCTAAAACCCTAAGGCAGTGATCTGGCCGTACCTCAATGGACCCTGGGGGCATCTTGAAGGCATTTCCCAAGCGGAGGAAAATTCATGCCAATCCATCATCAAAAGCACTTACAAAGATTCCCAAGCAAGAAGGTGGAGAAGAAGCAGGAGGTGAGCAGATCCACCCTCAGAACCCTCACGTACTTGAACCCTCAAGCTTCCTATATTGTTTATGTCTAGAATCAGATATTAGAGCTGGTTCTGCCAGTCCATGGCCTGCAGGTTGGTTTGTATCTTCATTGCACTAGGCTTGGGCCCCAGTCTTTGACAGGCCACTTGCTGTGTTCTTTTCTACCCCACCCCTAGACCTCCATCAATCAGAAAATACTCTCTGGTCCCTAAGGAAATGACTAGCAGAAGCCTTTGTTCTCCAGGAGGTTGCCTGAAGAGGGATGGAGGGGGTGGGAGACTCAGGTTCCCAGAGCTACATTATTTTGCAGCCAAGCTGACAAATAACAGCTCACGTGGCGGGTAGGGGAGGGGAGTAGTTCTTACACGATGAGGCCTGTAATGGCAAGTCATATGTGCCTTATGCCTTGTGCAGAGGTAGGTGTCTATTAATACTTGAAAGAATAAATGATCAAAGGAAGCAATATACAGGATACCTACAATGTGCTCCAGCAGTGTTTAACTGTTCTAGGTTACATGAGGGAACAGGACATATTGAAATCCTTGCCCCTTACATCGGGTGATGGTTCATGGGGAAATTAACTGTATGCTTGCATCAGAATCCCCAGAAGGCTGGCTCTCTGGATGGAAGGAAAATGATTGTTTGGGGGCACAGGACTGTAAAGGGTTCGTTTGGATCATATCTGACAGTTATGACAATAGGCATCTGGATGTCCCCTCCACAGAGTGGTTGAGCTCCCTTCGGGCCCATGTTGTGCCCAGTGGCATTGGGCGAGCCCGGGCAGAACTCTTTGAGAAGCAAATTATCAAGCATGGTGGCCAGATATGCGCTGCCCAGGCCCCAGGGGTCACTCACATTGTGGTGGATGAAGGCATGGACTGTGAGCGAGCCCTCCGCCTCCTTCGACTGACCCAGCTACCCCAGGGTGTTCAGCTGGTAAAGTCGGCCTGGCTGAGCCTGTGCCTGCAGGAGAAAAGGCTAGTGGACACAGCAGGATTCAGCATCTGCATCCCCAACAGGTGAGCTGGCCTCTGTCTTTCCTCAAGTGCTTCCTGGCAGCATCTTGAGCTTTCTTCTTGGATTATTAAAAAAATAACTTTCATTGTCTTAATTGGACACATTAGAAAACCAAGATTTCAGAATAGAGGATTGGGAGCAGAGGAAGGGCCAGGCCTTTGGGTGTTAAACTTGCCATCACCATCCCTGCAGGTGCCTGGACCAACCACAGCTCAGCAAGGCAGACCAAGACTTTTCTGTGCCTCCTGGAGCCTGTGAGGCTGTGCTCAGGACAGCCCTTTCTCCTTCCCGTCCTCCCACCCGGCCTGTATCTCCTCCCCGGAGGACAGAGGAGGCCCTGAGCACCCAAGCCCAGGTCAGGAGCCTCCCAGCCCTCAGAGCTCCCTTCCCCTGGGAACTAGGTCACAGAAACAGGGAGGGCCTGGTGGTTGTTCAGAAGGTCCCAGGCCCCTGACAGAGGAAGGATCTCTTTATTGTGAAGCCATTTGGCTCTGCCCAACACTCATCATGCCTGCATTTGCCCAGGCCCACAGCTACCACACACCACTGGGGATTCTAGGGCTGGGCACTGGGGGAAGCCAAAATGAACATGGCCCCACAGTTAAGGAGACCCAGGTCTGATGCAGGAGACCCAGCCTCATTCCTGGGTCTGACTAGGAGACTCAGCCCCCACCTTTGAGGAGCTCTCCTGGGGGCCGCTGGGGGCATGAATTTCTCGTCTCTTCTCTTTCCTTACCTCAAGCCTGGCATTGATGATGAAACCAGTGACGAGGAAGAGACCCAGGTTAGCGCAGCTGATCTGGAAGCCTTTATCAGCGGCCACTACTCCACCCTCCTTGAGGGAGATGGTGAGCCTAGTCCAGCCCCTAAGGGCCTGGATAAGTGGGTCTGTGCACAGCCTTCGAGCCAGAAGGCGATCAACCACAACCCCCACCTCACAGAGAAGCTGGAAGTGCTGGCGAAAGCCTACAGTGTTCAGGGAGACAAGTGGAGGGCCCTGGGCTATGCCAAGGCCATCAATGCCCTCAAGAGCTTCCACAAGCCTGTCACCTCCTACCAGGTACCTGGGGGCCAGGGCAGGGGATGCGGGGAGATGGGGGGCTTTCTGTTTACTGGGCACCAGTCACAAGTGGGGATCAGGTGGAGTGCTTAAGATTTTATGATGTCAGAGACTTGCACAAAAGAAATAAAATGGAGAGATGGATGAAAGCAGATTGATAGAACCTTGATAATTATAGAAGCTGCTGACGGGTAATGGGGGTTCATTATACTGTTCTCTCTACTATGGGAATTTTTCCCATAGTAAAAAGTTTTTAAAAAGTTTACTCTGGAGGCCAACAGACCAGGGTTTGAATTCTGGTTCCCATCATTCATTAACTGTGTGATTCTAGGCAAGTTACTTAAACTCTTTAAGCAATGAAAAGGAACTAAGACTAGTGAGAGACTCAGGTGCTCCTGGAGGACCAAATGCCATGCTCCCTGCAGTGCGGGACCTGATCCGCAGAAAGGCCTCAGTGAATGCCCCGCTCTCACTGTTGCCATGACAGTGGTGACTAGTGTGGTCACTGCTGCCTTTTCTCTACTTGCTGTGCTGATCTCCATTCCTCTGAGAACCAAAAGACAAGTGACCCAGCCCATCCCATCCAAACTTCTCATCTTCATTTGTGCCCAGGCTTTACACCAGCTGCTAACGGGCCAAGCTGGCTTTTATTCAGATATCTGCTAAAGGAGTCTGCTAACCCACCGCTGGCTCTACACCTCCCATCTTCTCACTCTGCTTTTCCTGCCTCTGCCTCCCCCTATCCCCAGGAGGCCTTCGGTATCCCCGGGATTGGAAAGCGGATGGCCGAGAAAATCGCAGAAATCCTGGACAGCGGGCATCTGCGGAAGCTGGACCATATCAGTGAGAGTGTGCCTGTCTTGGAGCTCTTCTCCAACATCTGGGGAGCTGGAACCAAAACTGCCCAGATGTGGTACCAACAGGTCACACCATGTCCCAGCACCCACTTCGGTTTTACTTTCTCAGAGGTCCTGCCCCCTAGTTTTCATACCCTGTGCTCTGATGGGAATGAACCAGGACTAGAGGGAGACCACTTTTCAAGGGGACTAGGGCTCATGTAGACCCCTCTCTTGCTCCCAGAACTGCCCTGTTGCCTGATAGCCTCAAGGAATTAATCAAGGAGGCAGAGAGACAGGAAGTGTGTTTCTCTGTCTCCCAGACTAGCAAGGGCCTTCCTGAGAAGATCAGGCCTCAAGGCTGAGTATCCAGATCAATGGTTCCCCAACCTGGTGATGCCCAGAATCCCCCAGACCAACGGACTTATGAACCAGTATTTTAGGGTTGTGGCAGAGCTGGATTGGGGTGTGTCTCCCATGCTCCCTACCTTTCTTGAGTCCCGCTGATTACAGATCCAACCACTCCTGGGGTTGATCCTGCCTCAGGCCTTCCTTGGAATCTGGGGG
Organism: Mirounga leonina; assembly: GCF_011800145.1. Classification (NCBI taxonomy): domain Eukaryota; kingdom Metazoa; phylum Chordata; class Mammalia; order Carnivora; family Phocidae; genus Mirounga; species Mirounga leonina. The sequence goes on along the minus strand of NW_023270265.1, from coordinate 27,278,831 downwards.
TGATGGAAGCCTTGTGTATGTGCTCGTTCACTGCCTCTCCATTGGTCTTGGCTGCTCATAGCCTCCTCATCTGGCTTGTTTTTTCCAGGGTTTCCGGACCCTAGAAGACATCCGCAACCAGGCCTCCCTGACTACCCAGCAGGCCATTGGCCTGAAGCATTATGATGACTTCCTGGAACGCATACCCCGGGAGGAGGCTACAGAGATTGAGCAGACAGTAAGCAGTTGTCCCAGAGCAGTGAGGAGAGCCAGGCCTTGCTATAAGGTCAGGACCTGGTTCGAAGTCAAGAACACCTGATCCCTCAGCTGGGGAGCCAGGTGGAGGAAGCTGTGAGACAGAGGTTGGGACCAGTGGGGATAGGGCCAGCTGAGACTGAAGCTGGAAGTGTGGGTGGCTGTGGTAGGGAAGGGCTGTAACAGCAGGCCTCTGGATTAGGGTAGAGTAAGCATTGGTTTAGATGCTAGCATGGCGTTAGGGCTGGATTAGAGGCGGATTACTGTCAGAACTACTTGAGGATATTGCGGTTTGAACTGGATTAGGTCAGGGTGGGTCAGGACAGAGGTTCTTAATGTTCTTTGATTCACAGACTTTTCTGAGAACCCAATGAAAACTATGGACTCTTTGTCTCCAAAATTTGTGCAGATGTACAAAGTTTTCTATTTCCAGATGTGCAGACCCTCTGAAGGATCCCCCCTCCACCCAGCCCCCTACAACCTGAGGCTGGTTCAGGGTTTGGGTTAGAGTTGGTGTAGAAGCACAGTGCCAGTATGATTAGGTTTGGGGTCAGAGGAAAGCTTAGGGTGAGTTGAATTAAGGTTAGGCCTGAATTAAGAGTAGGGTTTTCTTAGTACTGGATGCTTTTAGTTAAGATTTGTTGTTGCCCTAAAAATAAGATTTGGCCAACATTAGGGTTTGATTTAAAGTTGGGTTAGGGATTAAATTCCTATAAAACCTAGATTAGAAAGAGACTAGTGTATATTTGGGGTTAGATATATAATTTGTTCAGTTGGTGTCAGGATTAGGGGCTGGTTGCTGTGGACAAGGTTTGCTACTTTGGAATCAGGTTTTGATAAGTAGGACTGTATGGAGACCCTGGCCCACCTTAGTTGAAATCAGCCTCCAGCTCTACTCCAGGCCTCCAGCCTCCACGCTCTACTTTATGGGACTATGAGCTGGCACAGGATGGATGAACAGGCCCTTTTGTCCATCCATCACCAGGCCTTGGTGCTAGTGATGACACTGTCACTCAGCCACGGTGTCCAGGCACGGAGAATGTCCCGGTGAGCCTTCAGCCCCCAGCCCATTGGAAGGGGCTTCCCACATGGCATTGAAGGGCTCTAGCTTTAGTTTTTGATGGGATTACTCATCCTAGGTCTCCTCCCATCCTCTTGGGAGGCTCAAGAAGGGAGTGAGGGGATTAGCAGAGCCTGGCCTGTCAGGAGAATTGAGGTGTCCTGGCCAAAGTATCCAGGGTCCCAGAAATCTCAGTGTCCTGGGGTAAAGGCGTGGAGGCCATCTGCATACGAAAGGCTTCCATGTCGCTGGGGTAGAGGCTAATGGGCTTATTTCCCTCAGTGAGGGATGATCCTTCAGCTGACAGCCCCCTCTTTCTTGGCTCCCTCTCCAAGCACCAAGCCTCCTTCCTCCAAGTAAGGGTGTGAGCACTGGCTCAGAATTGCCTCCCTCTTCGCTTTTTTTTTTTCTTTTCTTTTATTGTAGGTACAGTTGTATTTCTGGGCTCCATTTCCCCCTAGACCTGGCCTGGGGCACCCTGCTAGCCACCTGCTCAGGCCTCAAGCCCCAACTCACACACTCTGCCTTTAGCTCTAGATCCATACCTGGGGCTGCTGAGACCTGGCAGAGGGCTTCCAGGCATTTGGCCCTTTGTCCTAAGTGGACAGACCTGGGCACATGGGTCGGGGCAGGGGCAGAGAGAAGGGGTGTCTCTCTGCTCTTAAAGAACCCTAGGAGGAAAGATCAGTGCCTTCCCTCAGAATCCGAGTATACGCCTCTTAGCTTGCTCTTCAGGCTGAGTCTGGTGGTGGGAACACATTTTCTTTTCCATCCTAGTGAAGCTGGAGAACTGCCATTCCCCAGGGTAGATTGCTGGCTCTGCTCCTTGAGGCTTTCCCTCACTTGTATCACACCTCCGGGGATTGGCTCGGGCATCAGCTGGACATGTGGGCTCCTAAGTCAGGGAAGTCTCTCGTGCTGCCCTGGGAGAGGAACTCCATGCAGGGCTTGAGGCCCACAGGCCCTCCTTGCTGCCCCCTGCCTCCCCTCCCCCCCGCTCTTTCCCAGGTCCGGGAAGCAGCTCAGGTCTTCAACCCCGGGCTGCTGTGTGTGGCATGTGGTTCTTACCGCCGGGGGAAGGCAACCTGTGGTGATGTGGACGTGCTGCTCACTCACCCGGATGGCCGGTCTCACCAGGGCATCTTCAGTCCTCTCCTCGACAGCCTTCGGCACCAAGGTATAAGCTCTGTCTCTGGGTGAGTGGGCTGGCCAGGGCAGTGCAGGGAGGGCGACCCCTGGGAGGGAGAGGCTCAGAGTCGCAAGCTCTAGGCAGGAAGCAGGGGAGGGCTGCTTTGTGAGAATACCACCTCTCCCTCGAGGCCAGAGCCATTGCAGGGAAGAGACAAAACAGCCCACCACTCCTCCCCTCAGTAATAGGTGCTCACTACTGCCTGCAGGTCGAGGTTCATCTCACCTGCCTGTGACACTGCAGGGGGACATGAGGAGGAATGACTATGCATGGTTTAAAGAGGCAGGCCCAGAGAGGGCAAGGTCAGCCAGCAACGAAATTTGTGAGCTGGGAATGGAGGACCCAGGGATGAACAGGAGAGACCTGGGAGGACGGGGCAGCCCGGGCCTGGCTCCCTGCCCTCCCAGCGGCCTTCTGATGTTGCGCCAGGGTTCCTGACAGATGACCTGGTGAGCCAGGAGGAGAACGGCCAGCAGCAGAAGTATTTGGGGGTGTGCCAGCTACCCGGGCCGGGGCGGCGGCACCGACGACTGGACATCATCATTGTGCCCTACAGCGAGTTTGCCTGTGCCCTGCTCTACTTCACTGGCTCTGCCCACTTCAACCGCTCCATGCGGGCTCTGGCCAAGACCAAGGGCATGAGCTTGTCGGAGCATGCCCTCAGCACCTCTGTGGTCCGAGACACCCAAGGCCTCAAGGTGGGGCCTGGCCGAGTGCTGCCCACCCCCACTGAGAAGGATGTCTTCAGGCTTTTAGGCCTACCCTACCGAGAACCAGCTGAGCGGGACTGGTGACCCACGGCTGGGGGGAAGGAGGCGCCAAGCTGGACTGGCTGCCCCACCTGGCCATCCAGTACTTGGCTCCAGCCTTAGTAGGCTGAACCTCACCACTTCAGCCACCTGGGCCTGAGGGAAGGGGCCAGCCTGGCTCCCAGGCTCGGCTTGGCCTGGCCCTCTCCTCAACAGGAGCAGACTGCTGTCCTTCTACCTCACCAGTGCCCCTGGTAGAGTTTTGTACACGGCCCCTTGACCCATTTTAAGCAAGAACAGGTGCTGGTGTGAAGCCAGCTTCCTGTGCTGAAGGCCCATGACACCCCTCTTCCCTACCCAAGGAGGGTTTGGCTGCTGGGGGCGGGGCGGGGGCTGCAGGGGAAGGGGCGGGGGCTGCAGGGGAAGGGGCAAACAGCTGTGGCTGAGCATCACCTAAGACCCTTTGGAGCAAGAGAATGCGCTACTCCACATGGACTCCTATGCGGCCCGCTTCCTCTGCAGCTGGAGGTGTGGGGAGGGGGCAACCGAGGCTCGGTAAGGACAGCATTTGAAGGCCCAGGGGCCCAGTAAAGTGCACTTGACATTCCGACTCCCTAGTGTCTGTGAGCGGCTGCAGTCCCTGCCTGCCTTCCACCCGGGTGGGGATGGAGATGGGAGCTGAATGGGGGCCCAGAAAGACAACTGCTCTCTAGACGGGCTGGCCTGAGTCAGCTCCTGAGCTCAGAAGGGGGCAGGGGTGGGTGGGTAAGAGAATTCATGGAGTCAGGCATTAGGAGCGCCTGTCTCCCCATCAGCAGCTCTTGTGGGCCCTGCCCTAGAACAGGCTATCGGGATATAAACAGAGGTGACAAGACTCATTAGGAACAACTAAATGGTGACTTGTGTGCCACCAACAGGGCTGAGGCAGTCAGAGAAGGTTGCCTAGAGGAGGGGAGGGGCAGGCTGGCAGGGAAATTGCCTGTCTGGGGACAACTAAAGACCGTGCTTTAGATAGAATGCTTCTGCCGAAGTCAGGAGGAGGCCAGACACGGAGGACTGGGAGTCAGGCTAAGGGGCTTAGTTTGATAGAACAGATAGGAGCAAGCCCAGCTGGCGGGACCAGGATGGTGCTCGGAGGTTGGCCCTTGCAGGATGGCATCGGGCATACCAGCTATGAAGAATAATGGGCATAAGGCAGGAGAAGGTGGCTGTGTTGGAGGAGCCTGGAGAGGCCTGATGGCATGGGGCGTTTGGTGACTTCAGAGATGGACTCAAGCTGGAGCATGCCGGCTGGGAGGCAGGACTGGAGGGTAGGTGCTGAGTCCTGCCTCTCTGTCAGTAACGAGAGTCCCAGAGCTGGCCTTTGTTGGCCTGATCTTAGTCAGGGGCTCCTGGCAGCCTCAGAATAGGCACCCTAGTTCAGAACCCTGAAGTCCCAACCCTGGGGCCCCACCTACATGGGTCATGCCAGGAAGGAATCCAAAGCTCATGGAGTCTGGGGGACCCTTACACAGCCTGGTACCAACCAGAGACAGTCAATCAAAGGCTCAGAACTTCTGTGAGAGGTGAGTTCCTCAGAGCTTCCACTCCCAAGGAGGCATGGCTGACTGGCACCTGGAATGAATAAGCTGGGTAAGTTCCTGGGCCCCCAAGGCTGCTTCTGGCCCCCGCTCACAAGCTCTGCCAGTTCTATTCTGGACTGGACCCCCAGTGTCTGCCATCATTCCCAGCAAGGGTCAGAGTTGGCAGATACCCAAGCCTGGAGTGTCCAGGTCCAAATGTGGAAGTTGCTTCTCTCCTTTTGCTTCTCTCTTCGGGGCCCTGGCCTGCTCAGCAGCCTCTCCAGGCCCAGAGGAATAGGGCCTCCAGGGCTACAAGAGGGAACCAATGGGTCATGGGGTAACTTGGCCAATTAATCCCTTCCCACACACAGGAAGTCCCCAGAACCAGAGAGAAGGACAGTGCTGACTTCTGTGTCTGAAAACAGGGACCTGACCCCATTCCTGGCATCTCCTCCTCCTCCTCCTCCTCCTCCCAGGAGATTCAGAATTCCAGACATTACCTTCAAACCATGTAAACTTATGGTCCCACCTTCTGGCAAGGACAACAGGAAATCGGGATAGAAAGGGAGCATGCCCACACCTTCCAGAGAGACCCATTCTGGAGGTGGTATCCTCTTGGTTGCTCAATCTGACACAGGAGCCCAGGAGAAGAGCTGACGGAGGGATTTCTATCTTGAGAAAGGCTGCCCAGTTTGGGGTAGTTCTCCAAGTCCAAACTAAGCAAAGAGTGTGTTGGAAGGTTCTCCAGGTACTTCAGAGTCTGGACTTGGTTTCTGAGTAAGCTTGCTGCCCAGTGTCCCATTCTGCTGGAAACCTGGTGGGAACTGGCATCCTGTCTAGCAACTGAGTACCCCAAAACTACCACCCAGTCACCATGTGGTCCTGAGGAGGAGGAGAAGGGCCCACAAGCCTGCTTTCTGCCCCAAACCCAGCTGTTATCACTCTATGAGCCAAAGTTGTCCCTGGCCAGACCACATGAATGGTAGGCAGAATAATGGTCCCCCAGAGATGTCCACATCCTGATCCTTAGAACCTGTAAATATGTGACCTTGCTTGGCAAAAGACATTGCACATGTGATTAAGGTTAAGGATTTTGAGATGAGATTATCCTGTGGACCCAATCTAATTATGAGTCCTTAAAAGTGGAAAACCTACACAGAGAGATGTGACAACAGGAGGAAGGTCAGACCGATATGATGTTTCTGATTTTGAAGATAGAGAAAGGGGGCCACCAACCAAGGGATGTGGGTGGCATCTAGAAACTGGAAGAGGCAAGGAAACAGATTCTATTCAAGAGCCTCCATAAAGGAACGCAGCCCTGCCAACGCCTCAGTTTTATTCCAGTGTGTCAGACTTCTAAACAGTAGTACTGTGTGGGCATAATTTCATGTTGTTTTAAGCCACAAGTCTGTTACTGCGACATTAGGGAACCAGTAAACTGGCTGTGTCTTGGTCTCCTTTTATAGTGAGTGGAGGGACCTGCTGTGAGGCAGAGGAGGTCCCCCCACGATTGCAGCTGGGGTGTGGGGAAGGGTGGGAGCCTCATATGCCTGGAGTAGGGGAGGGTCATGTGGTGGGCAAGGCCCTGGGTCCCAGCCCTCTCCAGCTGGCTGCCACTTGGTCAGTGTGAGCCTCCCTTAATTTCAGTTTCCCTCTGACACTTTGTGCCCAAGATACAGACCTCTCTAGACTGCTCTGCCCCAACCCCGCCAAGCTGGGAGCCTCATCTTTTCCCAGGGGCTGGGGGAATGACATTGATCTTGACCCCAGACTTGCACTGAAAGTGGAACAAGAAAAGGCCACACTCTTCTCCTGGGTTCTGGCTGCTCATGGGAGAGTAGGTGTGGGCACAGGGCCAGGAGCCTCCTGGCCTGGAGTGGACATGGCAAGGTGGGCAAGTCCAGCTATGTCCTACTCTCCAGGTTTTAAGGGCTGGGAATGGAAACCCCAGGCCCTTTGTCTTGCTTCTGCAGGAGAGTTACAGGATTCCTGTCCCTTTAAATGGGGTGGGCTGGGGCACCCAGTTGGTTAAGTGTCTGCCTTCAGCTCAGGTCATGATCCCAGGGTCCTGGGATCGAGCCCTGCATCGGGCTCCCTGCTCAGTGGAGAGTCTGCTTCTCCCTCTCCCTCTGCATCTCTCCCTGCTTGTGCTTTCTCTCTCTCAAATAAAATCCTTAAAAATGAATGAATGAATGAATGAATGAGATGGGCTGCCTTTTGCCAGGACTAGGGACTACAACATGGAGAAGACATTGGCCTCACTTTCTTCACTCCTCAGGAGAGCCCCTTCCAGCCCCTCCCACCATCCCAGAGATCAGCCTCACTGGGAGCTACAGCGGCTGGCGCACCTGCTGCTCCCTATAGCCTCCGCAGACACCTACGCGCTGCCCTGGGCCTGAGGCCCAGCCTCAAGACCTTTAGCCCCTGTCCACTCTGCCCTTCAGCTCAGGCACCAGCCAGCTAGTTTTCTAGAACCCCCAAGCCACCGCGCAGCCCTGCTTCTGAGCTCTCGAACAGGGGGCCCCTCAGGGCTAATTGGCCTCATAAATTGTAAAAGCTGGCCTGAGACTCTGGGCCAAACCTCACCCCATCGTCTGAACCGGGGCCTCCCCAAGCCCTGGTCGTCCGCACTGGAGGTCAGTGCAGAAGCTGAGCCCCAGCGAAAGACCCAGAGGGAACATTCCTGAAGAAGGGCCTGAAGATGAGAGG